>NC_064414.1:56005000-56047500 GCF_023375975.1 Astyanax mexicanus
CTGAAAAAATGTAAAGAGAGTTTCTGAATCAGTTTCTCTGATTGTGCTATTTATAGGTTTATGTTTGAGTAAAATGAACATTGCTGTTTTATTCTATAAACTACAGACAACATTTCTCCCAAATTCCAAATAAAAATATTCTCATTTAGAGCATTTATTTACAGAAAATGAGAAATGGCTGAAATAACAAAAAAGATGCAGAGCTTTCAGACCTCAAATAATACAAAGAAAACAAGAAGTTCATATTCATAAAGAGATTTTTTAGAGAGTTAAAAGATTATTCTTATATTTGTTTTTTTCATGCATCTTGGCATCATGTTCTCCTCCTCCACCAGTCTTACACACTGCTTTTGGATAACTTTATGCTGCTTTACTCCTGGTGTAAAAATTCAAGCAGTTCAGTTTGGTGGTTTGATGGTTTGTGATCATCCATCTTCCTCTTGATTATATTCCAGAGGTTTTCAATTTGGTAAAATCAAAGAAACTCATCATTTTTAAGTGCTCTCTCATTTTTATTTCAGAGCTGTATATATATAGAGGGAGAGAGAGCTGTGTGTGGGTGTGTGTCCTCAGTATCAGAGTGTTTCTGGGTCATTAGCGTGGGAGCGGTCGTACCTGAAGGTCGGGGAACAGAAGTGGAGAAAGTGCTGAACTTTATCTCCAGTGGACGTGAGGAAGAAGAGGAAGAGGAGGAGGAGGAGGAGGAGGTGGGGTTCAAAATAATTGATAAAGTCTTCGCCGGCTAGCTGAGGCTTTTTTTCTATGTCCCAATTACCCCTCTCTTACACTCTCACTCTCTCGCTCCCCTCACTGCCTCTCTCTCTCTCTCTCCCTCTCTCTCTCTCTCTCTCGCTCTCTCGCCGGAGTTAAAAGTGACAGCGAGAAGCTTGAGAAGGTGTAATTAGCAGTGGCTACATGTGAACCCCTCTTTGATGCATTATTCAGCACGGCCCGTGGTGCTGCGCTGAAGCCTCCTCTGAATTAAACCTGCGACGGCGAGAGGCCGGGCGGATTCAGAGAGCTCTCAGAGACGAGTTTAAGGAGAAAAGTCTGGACTCGCCGTGCGGTTAGAGGTGTTCAGACTGACCTGTACGACCCGTGTAATCTGCAGTTTAACCCTCTGCAGTCCACCCGCTCTCACAACTCCATTAATCTCACAACTCCATTAATAACACTGGGATCACTTTCTCTCGCTGTAACCCTCCGTTCAGTCCCAGTGATTCCTCAAACTATTCTAATGATCTAGAGTCACGATTGTAACGGCAAAAAGATAGGTGCTTCTGGGTAATGTGTACAATAGTCTGAAAAACGAGATAATGCACTGGGAGTGGAGGAGGCTGTGCCATCCATACAGAGGTGTATATTTTTATATATAAATATATACATATGATGACACCTGTCATCATTTTAGTGTGGGATTTTAGGTTTCATGGCTAAATTGGAGCAGCCTGGTGTTCAATCTTCATTAATTGCACATTATTGCACCAGTAAGAGCAGAGTGTGAAGGTTCAATTAGCAGGGTAAGAGCACAGTTCTGCTCTAAATATTACAATGCACACAACATTATGGGAGACATACCAGAGTTCAAAAGAGGACAAATTGTTGGTGCACGTCTTGCTGGAGCATCTGTGACCAAGACAGCAAGTCTTTGTGATGCATCAAGAGCCACGGTATCCAGGGTAATGTCAGCACACCACCAAGAAGCACCAACCACATCCAACAGGATTAACTGTGGATGCTGTAAGAGGAAGCTGTCTGAAAGGGATGTTCGGGTGCTAACCCGGATTGTATCCAAAAAACATAAAACCAGAGAGCGTTTTTTCAGATTTTTATTTGATTACCATGAATTATTTTTATTCCACAATTATGTGCTACTTTGTGTTGGTCTATCACTTTAAATCTCTATAAAATACACTTAAATTTGTGGATATAAGATTGTAAATTGTAAAAAATGCTCTAGGCCTAGTTTGTCCAAAGCTTTCTTGTCGGGGGCCAGAAGGAGAAATATAGAAATATATGTGCAGTCAGGGGCCACAGACTCTGTAATAAAACAAATAATGAAATATACCACTTATAATAAAAATAATAAATACATTTACACATTATTTTATTGAGTTACTGTCTTTAGCATCTTTATCTATCTTTAACAGTGTTGTTAAACTAAGATTTTTTAAATGGATGTTTCGTTTCATAACGTCTCTTTATATTATTATACTCCTTCATTACAGCATCAACTGATTCCTGACAAGTTAAACACATAAACACACTTCCCTCTGAACTCAGAAGTTAAAAAATAGTAATTTTCCCAACGTGCCTTTATTCATTGTCTATTTTCTGGGTCTTTGGAGCTGCCATGTTCTCCCAAAAGCTCAAGAACATTAACATAGGCGTAATGAAGGAAGGGAAGGAGGTTAAATTAGATTGGGTTTATGTGATAGCAACACCTAGGGTTCAAACATTGAATTTCACATTATAAAAAACTGCTTAACAGCGCGCCATATTTCATTTTATTTCTAAAATACCTTGCGGGCCGCTCCAAAAAAGGAAAAGGGCCACAAATCTCTGCTCTAGCCTCCTTTGGGGCACTAATTTTATGGGATTTCCAGCAGGTTTTCTAACTTCCTTGTGGCACTCCAGCCTCTACCAGGGCACTTGGCAGGGCTGTGGGCTTTCTGGTCTCTTCTGAGGCTCTAAAACAAGCTTTCTGGGTATTCTGGGCTCTCCTGCAGGCTCTCTGGCCTTGTCCAGGGCACTTGGCATTGCCATGGACCACTCTGCAGGCTCTCTGGCCTCCTCTGAGGCAACCAGCAGTGCTGTCAGTTCCCCTGCAGGCTCAGTCGCCTCCTCCAGGGCACCAGCCAGTACCTGGAGCTCCACTGCAGGCTCTCTGGACTCCTTTACTGCAGTCTGCAGGACTATAGGCGGCCCTACAGGCTTGCTGAGCCTGCTGTCAGTTTCCCTGCAGACCTGCTTGCCTTCCTGAGGGAACTTAACAGTGTTTTGGGCTCCCTTGCAAGGTTTTCTGGAGGTTCTCCTCCAGGGCACTCGATGATGCTCTGAACCTTCAGACAGGCCTGCTGACCTCCACCTCACACAATTATCTGAACTTTCTCCTCCTTATATTTTAATAAAATCAGTCTCGTTACTCCTATTTCATTTCAGCTGGTTTTCTCTCTCTCTTTTTTCCGGCTTCTCATCGTTCAATAAAACCCCTATCCAGGTAAATCTCTCCATCCAGATAGAGTGAATCTGATTGTGATTGGATGTAGAGAAGGATATTCTACTAAAATACATTCATTTATAATCAGCATATATGCAGCTGAAACACTAGAGAACAGCTTAGTGCAAAATCCCAAATTATATTATCAATATTTACACTTTTATATTTTAACATTATACTTAGATTTAGAAAAATGTGTTGGCTTTACTTTTTCTCCTTACGTTACTTTTATTATTATACTTAAGTAGTTTTGAAATCAGTACTTTTTTTGCACACTTTTACTTAAAGTGTAAAAAGCTTGAATTGATTCTTCTTCAACTTCTACAGAAGTATTTTATTAAACCCGAGTAAAATTAAAGCCACGTTGCTCAAATCCGATTTTTTGCTCAGATCAGATTTGTGTATCTTGTCGGTTCACATTCAGTGTAAATGTAAGTGATCTGTAACTGTGTGTAATGTGAACACAGAATCTGTTCCTGAATCGTCTCACATGCTGCACATTGATACCTGTATAAACGCCTCCTTCTTCACCAACAACAAAAACCCTCATATTAGAGAGAGGAGAGACTCGTAGCTTTATAAAGGGAAATGGATGAGTTAGCAGCTCATATGTGGAGCATCGTTTGCTGGAGTGGAGAGTAAACAGCTGCTCAGGTCCAGGAGGTGAAAAAAGGACAGGTGGTTTGCTTTTGCTGTTTTTTTTTTTGCAGCTATAGCTGCACAGCTGCACCAAGAGATACAGTGTTGGTATGAGAGAGAAGCACATAGCACTAATGCTAATGCTAATGGGTAAAAGAGCATAAGAATTCAGAGACGCAAGAATTTATATCGCATGTAAACTCAAATCTGATTTGAGAAAAATCTAATTTTGCACGTTCACACAGCCATGAAAAAAATCAGATCAGAGCTACATTGAGCAAAAATTCAGATTTGAGTCACTTCAGCCTGGTAATGTGAACATAGCCTAGCTCTCTGGTTTTCTGGCCTACTCCACATCCAAAGCATAAAGAAAACAACATTTTATAAACAAAACATCACTTTAAACCGTTCAGAAAAAGATATGTGGCGCCACAGTGACATCTAAACCCACTGAACGTCACATTACTGAAGCGTTCCAACACGACACACACTAATGCATTACTAATGATTATTAGCATAGCAGATTTTATTAGCATAGCAGCGAAAGCACGCGCTCCGCCGGAGTCATACATAACCCAGCACCTCTCTGCCAGCCCTGTTTTAAACAGACCACAGTCTGGCTCTCGCTCAAGGCCCTGACAGAGCGGCTTTTCGCTTCCCTCTATTCTTAGAGTCTTTTTCCACGCTAATGTGCTGATTTGGCACTTTCGCTCGCCGTGATCCCCTCTAATGAATCCCCTTCGCTGCTTCCAGCGATGCGCTCAAACCCGAGAGTGAGCCGTGGCAGCCGCTTTGATCGCCGGTCCCCTCGCTAAGCCCTTACGTCTCAATTCCCAGCCACGCTCGGGCCGCCACGCTCGCGCTACAGCTCTCGCGCTCCTTCTCTGTGGCCCCCCGTCCCTCGTCTCTGCGAGAGGGAACTCTTCATCCCATCTTCACAGAGCAAACTCCTCTTTCAAGTTCGCCGGCGTCCGCATAACGGCCGTAAAGCCGCCCTGATTTCATCTCCCCGGCGTCTTTGTCAATCCTGTTGCCAAATATAAGAAAGGGCCAATAAGCTTCTGCTCTTCCTGAAGCACGGCGGGTAATCCTCACTGCTTCCCCGCTCAAAAGGAATCAATGCAGAGGTTGCTGAAGGGTGAGGTGCGCTTCTCTCTAGTCTGGTTTCTGTCAGAAGAAGCTCTGCTTCACAACTAATTCCCTGTTCCTGCATTTTTTACTGATGGACAAACCTGCAGCTCTTATCTAAATAGGCCACAGATACTGTGTAAAGTCAGGTGACGGAGCATTTTCAGAGTTCTACTAACATTTTTTAGTTCAACAATGCATTTTTAGGGTCTTTTCACACCAGCACTCTTTGGTTAGGTAAAAACGGACTCTGGTTGGTTTGCACCATTAGTGCGGTTTGATTGAGCAGGTGTGAAAACAGGGATTACACTCTGCTAGAGGAAGTGGCCTCAAATATACTCCTTTTCCTGTATTTGAGCTAAACTGCCGATAAGACACAGTTTAATCTGATATATTAGCCAGATAACGCTAATTACCGCAGCTAGAGACAAACGCTGTCTCTGCTGCTCCATGCTGTTTACACAGTGAGCGCAATATGTGCTGCGTTCACTGCTCACAGTTCACTGCTCACAGCCTATTAACAACACTGTGTTTTTTTAAAGTGCAGCCGCAAATTTTCAGCATTCTGTCTTAAAACAGGTTTCACGCTGCACAGATATACAGATATACACACTGGAACACAGAATCTTCTCACTATATTTACTTTCTTTCTGGTTTTTAAATTACCTTCATTGGACCATTACATTTACAGGCACTAGGGCACTGCGCACAGTGCTGCATGTGACATAATCCCTGATAAAAAAAAAAAGCGACTAGCGACAAATCTAGCGAGTTTTTGTGGTGTTATTGGAGACTTTTGGCGACTCTGAGATGAACACGCGCTCTTCAGCTGCGCTGCTGACTGACCCCGCCCCGTATTTACAGATCAGGATGTAAATATAACTGTCTTCAGTGTGAATATTGAATTTAACTCACACAGTCTCAGTCAGTCACTCACCTCATTCACCACACAGCCTGTCACTCACCTCGTCCACAGTGTCTGCCTCTTAGTAAAAAGCTAAACATCTATTGAACCATTGAACAATTTGCCTATGATAGGTTTAAAAATAAAGAAAACGTAAAAAAAAATAAAATAAAACAAAGAAAAACCCTAAAAAAAAAACGTAAAATAACACTTTTGGCTAACTGCTGCTCTTCTAATAACATTTAAGAACACGGCAAAAAAACTAATTTATGTAATAAGTTACTGTAAAAAAGTGACGGCCTGTTTAAAAAGCAACAGTTGTTCATTTGTAACATTTCTAACATATTTAGGATGTTTTTTACACACTTTTTTCACTCCCACAACCTTAATCCTTTACAGCTTCAAAAACATGTATTATGCAAATTAGATGTTGACGTCATTTAGTGACGTCATACACACACTGGAACACAGAATCTTCTCACTATATTTACTTTCTTTCTTATTTTTTGATACGTTTATGTATAAGCCTGTGTGAAACCAAACCAAACGGGGAGAAACTTAAGCTCCAAATAAACAAACTCATCAACAGATCCGGACCATAGAAACTTTCACAACTACAGGAGTGAAAACGCCCTTAGTGGATTCAGAAATGCAAATGAGACTGACTCAAATTAGTTTGTAGCTCCTCCCCCTCACTTTGTCAATACTGTTTATTTCCATTAGTAGGTTGGAACCTATGATGGACCTGCGTTCTGTCTCGATGCAACCCAGCTATCAAATATACTTCTTTTAATATACTGCTTTCACTAAACTGCTGATAAGGCTCAGTTTATTCTGATATATTATCCAGATAGGGCATATTACCACAGCTATGAACAGATGCTGCCTCTGCTGCTCCATGCTGTTTAAATGTATGTGCTGCTTTCACTGCTTGCAGCCGTGCGACTCTGTTTACTATGTGTATATATGCACTGCACGTCACACTAGGGGGGTAGTGCACTATAGGACTCCCTTTTGTTCTTAATGGCTTTATTTTTTCTCCTTACATTACTTTTACTTTTATACTATAAGTAGTTCTGAAACCAGTACTTTTACACTTTTATTTAAAGAGTAAAAAGTTTGAGGTGATTCTTCTTCAACTTCTATAAAAGTATTTTATTAAACACTAGTATCTTTACTTCTACAGTACCTACAGAGTAATGAATAGAGATCGTTTTGATACCTTTGTCTTTAGGTGAGTAATTAAAGCAGATATATGTATGATGGTCCGTTTTAAAAGAAATGTGCTTTTATTTTGGAGATTATTGATAGTAAACTGCTGACAGATGGACGACTGTGTCCAAATACAAATCTGATTGATCCATCTGATCTGGAACTCTAACAGTTAATTTACTGAGAAGACAGAAAAAGAAAAGTCAGTAAAGTATTTGGACTTGGTTTAAAGTGGAGCATGAAGTTTAAAACCCTACAGATCAGAAACTAGCGCCCACTATTGGCTTCTACTCAATATTCATATCCGTTTGCCTTCCTGGAATGAAATGAGCTAAATTTCTGCACACAGGTCGTGGTAGAAAATCCTCCGGCCCATTTATCTCCACTGTGGCACAGGAGTCGTCCCTCAGCCCCTCCTGAAAAAGAGCATCCTGAGGTGCGGATTATGGACGAGCGAGTAAGATCTGCCAACCACCTTGGCTAATGTCAACCGCGCGAGGCTCCGAGCAGTGGGGTGGGATGTTCGGCTACAACCCTCGGCCTCCGGCCCGGCTCCGGCTCCTGTAATTAATATGTTGTCGTATTGAAGCCGAAGCGCCGCTCTCCTCCCGAAAGTGTCCCCCCGCGCTGCCGCACCCGTACTGAAGGCCTGACCTCCAAGCAGCTGAAGGTTGCTGTGGAAATTTGGCTCGCCCCCCGAGCCCAAACATCTGCTCCCCTCGCAGGGCGGACGGCGGCGGACCCCTCGGCCCGGGGAGAGGGGGGGGCGGGGGTAGCGGGCCGTGCCCCTGCCCTCGCGTGCTGACCCAGGCCTTTTATAAAAAGATGATCCAGCCCTGGGACCGGGCTCGGTGCCACGCTGTGCCCCCGCAGCTTCACACTCCCGTCCTCCTGCTAAACAGACGCTCTTTTTCACACCTGCTTTTGAAGAAGGCTGGATTTATTACTGTGACTTTACTGGATTTGACATTTAGTTATTTTTAATAACACTTTAAACTAAAAGCAGGTATTGTGGTATACAGTACCTACATGTGCATGTTTTTAAATAAAACATAGAGCAAAGACGAATATAAGAAAGACGTTTCTCAGTCACATTTTTTCTGTCACAACACTGTACACACACGTACAGCTTCGTAAAAAAATATATGAGACCACCTCCAGTACAGTCACAAAGACCATCAAAAACATTAGGATGAAACTGGCCCTCATCAGGAACGTGTTCTCACAGTATCATGGTTTAAAGGCGGGGGTCACATTAATCAGTATATGGTTGTCTTGTCTTGCCATGTCTTATAAATAATTAATTAACTAATTGATGAGTTTCTTAGATTTTTTCTTTGATTTTACCAAATTAAAAACCTCTGGAATATAATCAAGAGGAAGATGGATGATCACAAACCATCAAACCACCAAACTGAACTGCTTGATTTTTACACCAGGAGTAAAGCAGCATAAAGTTATCCAAAAGCAGTGTGTAAGACTGGTGGAGGAGGAGAACATGATGCCAAGATGCATGAAAAGAAAACTGATTAAAAAACAACCAGGGTTATTCCACCAGATATTGATTATTTCTGAACTCTTAAAACTTTATGAATATGAACTTGTTTTCTTTGTATTATTTGAGGTCTGAAAGCTCTGCATCTTTTTTTTCAAACATAAACCTTTAAATAGCACAATCAGAGAAATTGATTCAGAAACTGAAGTGGTTTCAGTTTGGTGGTTTGATGGTTTGTGATCATCCATCTTCCTCTTGATTATATTCCAGAGGTTTTCAATTTGGCAAAATCAAGGAAACTTCTCATTTTTAAATGCTCTCTTATTTTCTATATATATATATATATATATATATATATATATATATATATATATATATATAATAGAGAGATATAATAGAGAAAGCAGAAGAGGACAAAATAACATTGGAATCAGAAAGAGAAAAATATTGGGACAGAGTAAGAAATAAACCAGTAGAAAAAAGTATCAGAAAGAGAGAAAGTCAATGAGAGAAAGATAAAAAAAAACAATGAAAGAGAGAGAAATGATAAAGGGAGATAAAGAAAAAGAAATAGATGGAAAGAAATTAAAGAAAGGAGAGAGTTAAAGAAAGGAAAAATGGTTAAAGACCAACAGAAGTTGAGATAGACCAAGAAATTGAAAGTATAAAAGCAAAAAGAAAGAAAAAGAAGAAAATAAAGAACAGACGAGCAAATGACAGACTGATAAAGTGAGAGAGAGAAAGAGAGAGAGTGAGAGAGAGAGAGAGAGAGAGAGAGAGAGAGAGAGAGAGAAAGGGATGGAGGATGGATGGTAGGAGGTATCTGCAGGGTTCCCACAAAGTGGCGACTGTTGGAACGCTGACAGGAGCATCTGTCACCCCACTGCTCTCCTACACACCCCTGCTGTCGGCCGCCCAAACCTCTCTCTCTCTCTCTCTCTCTCTCTCTCTCTCTCTCTTTATCTTTCTCTCTCTCTTTCATTCTATCTCTCTATCTCTCTCATCTTCTCGCTCGCCCCTACTTCCCCCAAAACTCACCACCCCACCCCTCTCTCTGAAGACCTGCAGTCTGGAGTGAAGCTCTCTCACGCCTCCTTGTGAACAGGTCTGGACCCTACACACACTCTCACACACACACACACACACACACACACACACACACACACACACACTCGTATATATAAACACTCACCTCTCCAGAACATTAAAGCTATATGATGGTGCTGCTGGTGCTCGAGGGTTGACCCGGAGGGAACGGAGAACACGCAACGATTTCACTTCCACATTACCGCCTGTAATTAATCTCTGCAGAGCTCCACCATCAATACTGGAACAGCGATCCAGGCGCGAGAGCGGCTAGAGCTGCGAGAGCTGCGAGAGTGGACCGCGGGAGATATCACAACCGCGATCCGTCAGGGCCGGCCCTGTTCTTCCTTCTGCTTTTCCAAACTCAGCAGGAGAACATCCAGAGAAGATTCTGTAGTTTCAAAAACATGCCTGAGGAATGTCAACAGGATTCACCTGCAGTCAGATATGATTTACCTGCTCAGTGCTGATAAAACATGCTTCTATACAATACTATTAAAAAACTACTATTAAAAAACTACTATTCCCTGATTGGCTCTGCACTTTACCCTCCTCTGAGCTCGGCAGAGCTTTCTTTCTTCTTAATCATAATCCTCAAAGTCGTTTTTTGATAATCCTGGTAACTCCAAAGTTATATACTGTATTTGCTGGAGGAAAAACTGATGTTTGTGTCTACAGTCGTGTATTACAGTAGGGATGAGGGAGCTGGGGGAGAAAGCTGCGCTCGCTTCTTCTGCTGAGAAACTGAACACATAAACAGAAACACAAGAGTTTTACACTAATAAATAAATCCTTTAACCAGCTCTAATCATCTGTAGAACATTCTGAAAATGCAGACCTTTCTCTCATACTAAAAATGAAATACACCTGCTTTCAGGTTAAATCCATTATATTTTAAACATTACGTCATGTTTTGACCACATTTAAAGTCTTATTAGAGTAGTAGTATGTTTCATGTTCCATAGTATTAGTTATGATTAATTTCAAATATTATTACTGTAGGAATTTGGATAAATATGATGGCAAAATGAGGAAAAAATGCCTATTTGTTTGTATATAGACCAGATTTTCGAGTTCAATAAAACATGAAAATCTAAGGGTTATCATATCACACCATTTAATGCATAAATATCTCATTTTCATGTACTAAAGGATTATGTTTCAAGTGACATTACTGTAGTGTTTTAGAATAATGGGAGGTCAAAGGTAAAATTGTCTATTTGGTTTTGCATAAAACAGATTTTGAAGTCCTATACAACCCATTTATTCTTAAATCATCCCCAACTCATCCCAAACCCTTTCCAAACTCTTTCCAAACTCATTCCCAACTCTTTCCAAACTCATCCCCAACTCATCCCAAACTCATCCCCAAATAAACCCCAACTCATTCCAAAGTAATCCAAAACTCATCCCAAACTCATTCAAAACTCATTGCAAACTCATCCCCAACCCATCCCAAACTCATTTTAAATTCATCCCCAACTCATCCCCAACTCTTTCCAAACTCACCCCCAACTTGTCCCAAACTCTTTCCAAACTCATCCCCAACTCATCCCCAACTCTTTCCAAACTCATCCCAAACTCATCCCCAAATAAACCCCAATTCATTCCAAAGTCATCCAAAACTCATCTCAATCTCATACCCAACTCATCCTAAACTCATTCCCAACTCATTGCAAACTCATCCCCAACCCATCTCAAACTCATTTCAAATTCATCCCAAACTTATCTCAAACTCATCAGCAACTCATCCCAACTCATCCCAACTGTATCCCTAAACTCATCCCCATCTCATCCCAAATGTACTGGAACCACTAAGAGTAACTGAGATTCAGAAAGAGAACTTTTGTAAGACAGTAGAGCAAACTCATCCCAAACTCATTTCAAACTCATCCCAAACTCATCCCCAACTCATCCCCAACTCAACCCCAACTCATGTAGAGCAGAATCACTCAGGAGAACTCTGGAGGAGGATTTAGGTTTAATATGAGGACTGGTTCTGGTTCTGAAAGGAGTTCTGGAGTTTGGTAATAGAAGGCTATATCTCTCCTCTGCCCATTTCCTACCATCCTGGGGTATACCCGCTCTCCGGCTGGCAGGCGGAGGAGCGGGCGCTGATGTAGCCACTGACCTGAGCAGCGTGAGGACCACTCCATCATCCACCGGTGGCACCGCCCCCCCAACGCGCTGAAGCCTTGCCAAAAGAGTAGAGGAAAGATGCCAATCGGCAGGAACCACCAACACAAACACGCTCAAGGACACCATCACTCAGTGAGGAGAAGGTGCCCTTCAGGGGACACGGACCCTCCGGCTCCAGGTACCAACCTGCCCAGAGCTGCCAGGCTCAGGCTTTTCCCGCCAAATCAGGACTGTTTTACAATAATGTGAATATTGTGAAAATGAAAAGGTCACAGGGTGGAGATTTTTGGTGTTATTGTTATATAAATGTGTGACAGACCCTTTAAAAACTGTATAAAGTTCCTTACAGCACTCGGTCCCTCACTTTAAATCAAATTAAAAGTCCCTCAGTGACACATCCTGAACATCCTGAGAGCATCACTACAGGACAGTGTGTGAAGGTGTGATCATGTGACCTTATTTACAGAATGTCACTGACCATAGTGAACGCTCCTCTCTGGTACCTGGAATTATTCTAAAATAAAATATTTATTGAAAAAAACAAATGTTGCAGTATTATTGATTATATATGAGATATAATGAAACTTGTGTATTTTTGTATGTAATTTTTTATTAAAAAAAAAGTAAAAGTTTGTGTGTGTGTGTGTGTGTGTGTGGTTATCTACTATATATAGTAACAATTATTTAGTATGTCAGTTAGTTAATTAGTTAATTAGTTATTCAGTTAATTAGACAAGACATGGCAAGACAAGACAACCATATACCAATTAATGTCATTTCGCTCTTTAAACCATCCGTGGAGTGGTCCTGATGAGGGCCAGTTTCATCCTAACTTGAGGACAATTTTAAAATTCTTGAAACGTTTAGGATTGATTTCATTTCCGTCATCTAAACGAGAGGAGCTACTTTGAAGAATGTAAAATATAAAACATATTCTGGTTTGTTTAACACTTTTTGTTTACTTGAAAATGTTCCATGTTCCATGAGTTTAGTATTAATCTACAATACAGAACATTTTGCAAGCAATGTTGCAATTCTGACCTGAGCATCCGGAGACTTCCACTGTTTCTCTCTAAGGAAGCCACTCAGGTGCTCCTGCAGTCTCACATCATTTCAAGACTCAACTACTACAGCTCTCTTCTGGCCAGAAGATCCAGAAATCCAGATCTGCACCAAGAGCTCTTAGAGCTCGGCTCCTCCCACCATCACTCAAAAGAACCAACAGCAAACAAACATCCCGACTCTACTCTCTGCTGCTGGACCGAGGTGTGGAACAAACTTCCACTGGGTCTCAGAACATCTCTGAGAGTCACTCCAGGTCTTTAAACACCATCTGAAGACTGAAGACTCATCTTCTCAAAGATTTCCTAAACTCTCACTTTTCTTCTAGGGGTCTAAAGAGCGAAGTGTTTCTGTGCTTAATCCTGATGAGGCGACGTTTACAGTGGTTCCACAGGAGAACAGGATGAAGACAGGAGAACAGGAGGAGGCTGGAGGAGGATAGGAGGATGTGAGAACAGCAGCAGAACAGAAGGGGAACATGTGGAGGACAAAAGGAGGAGAGGTGGAGGAGAACAGGAGGAGAAAAAGAATGACAGCAGAACATGCAGAGAATAGGAGGAGAACAGGATAATAGCAGAAGAACAGGAGAACAGGTGGAGAACAAGAGGACAGGAAGAGAATAGGAGGACGACATAAGGAAGATAAGAGAACAGTTGGAGTCTGGAGGAGAACAGGAGAACAGCGCGAGAGCAGAAGAAGAACAGGAGGAAACTGGAGGAAGAATTGGGGAACAGGAGAAGAACAGGAGAACAGGGGGAGAACAAGAGGAGAACAAGAGGAGAACAGGAGACAAAAAGGATGACAGCAGAATATGCAGAGAATAGGAGGAGATATGAGGAGAGCATGAGGAGAAAAGGATGACAGGAGAACATGCAGAGAATAGGAGGAGATATGAGGAGAACATGAGGAGAAAAGGATGACAGGAGAACATGCAGAGAATAGGAGGAGATAGGAGGAGAGCATGAGGAGAAAAGGATGACAGGAGAACATGCAGAGAATAGGAGGAGAGCATGAGGAGAAAAGGATGACAGGAGAACATGCAGAGAATAGGAGGAGAACATGAGGAGAAAAGGATGACAGGAGAACATGCAGAGAATAGGAGGAGAACATGAGGAGAAAAGGATGACAGGAGAACATGCAGGGAATAGGAAGAGATAGGAGGAGAGCATGAGGAGAAAAGGATGACAGGAGAACATGCAGAGAATAGGAGGAGAGCATGAGGAGAAAAGGATGACAGGAGAACATGCAGAGAATAGGAGGAGAACATGAGGAGAAAAGGATGACAGGAGAACATGCAGAGAATAGGAGGAGAGCATGAGGAGAAAAGGATGACAGGAGAACATGCAGAGAATAGGAGGAGATAGGAGGAGAACATGAGGAGAAAAGGATGACAGGAGAACATGCAGAGAATAGGAGGAGATAGGAGGAGAACAGGAGGAGAAAAGGATGACAGGAGAACATGCAGAGAATAGGAGGAGATAGGAGGAGAACAGGAGGAGAAAAGGATGACAGGAGAACATGCAGAGAATAGGAGGAGAGCATGAGGAGAAAAGGATGACAGGAGAACATGCAGAGAATAGGAGGAGATAGGAGGAGAACAGGAGGAGAAAAGGATGACAGGAGAACATGCAGAGAATAGGAGGAGAACATGAGGAGAAAAGGATGACAGGAGAACAGCATGAGGACAGGAGGAAGCTGAGGGAGAATAGGAGGAGGCTGGATAAGAACAGATGAACAGAAAGAGGACAGAAGGAGGAAAGGATGACAGTAGAACAGAAGGAGGACAAGTAAAGGCAAGGGAGGACAGGAGGAGCGGCGGTGGTGGTGATGATGGTGGTGATGCGGGGAGGAGGGGGGTTTCAGGCCGGGGTGAAGGGTATCAGTCTGACCGCCGCCCCGGTCCTCCGTCAGAGCGGGACCCCCGCGGTGCTGGCTCCGGTCCAGCCGGCCCGGTCTCACCCCTCACCGGGCCGAGACTCCTCCCTGATCTTCCGCTATTCTGAGCCCGGCTGCTCCCGGCCCGAGATTCCCCTCACGGGGGAGGAGAACACGGCCGTCCTTCATACCCATCAGCCCCGCTACTGTCTCTCACACAGCCGCTGCACACACACACACACACACACACACACACACACACACAATACAAACATTCACACACCACACACACACTGGGTCACCTTCAGTGTGTTTTGTGTGGATTTAAAACAGTGGTTATGGAACAAAACACTCCATCACTGGGGAGCCGGTACCAAAAAAAAAGTTGGCTTGCAAAAGTATTCATACCCCTTGGACTGTTTCACATTTTGTCTCACCTTACAACCACAAATTTAATATAAAATATATTTTATTGAGATTTTAAGTGATAAACCCACACATTATTAAGAAGTGAAACAAAAAACATTATACATCTTTTTTTAAATCATTTTAATCAAATATCAATACTTATTAGAGCCACCTTTCACTTTCTCTGCAGTCTCTACCAGCTTTGATCATCTAGAGATTTTATCTAGATTATTTCCTCCATTCTTCTTTATAAATCAGCTGAAGATCAGTCAGGTTGGATGGAGAGCGTTGGTCTGTGAACAGCAGTTTTCATGTCTCTCCACAGAAGATCAATGGGATTTAGGTCTTTAGGACTTTAACTGGATCATTCTAACACATGAATATTCTCTGATCTAAATCATTAGAGCTCCACTGTAGCTCTGGCTGTATGTTTAGGGTCATCGTCTTGCTGGAAGGTCTCAAGTCTTTTACAGCCTCCAACAGCTTTTCTTCTTCCAGGATTGATCTGTATTTATTTATCTCCATCCATCTTCCCTCCATCAACTCTGACCAGCTTCCTAAATCTGTCCCTGCTGAAGAAAAGCTCATCCCCACAGCATGATGCTGCCGCCACCATGTTTCACAGTGGGGATGGATGGTGTGTTCAGGGTGATGAGCAGTGTTATTCTTCCACCACACATAGAGCTTTTTTGTATTTAGGCTAGTTCAGCTTTGGTCTGATCTGACCAAAAAAATCTTCCTTCACATGTTTTCTGTGTTTCTTACGTCTTCTTACGTCTTTCTTTCAACAATGGTTTTCTTCTTTCACTCTTCCATAAAGATCAGATTAGTGGGGTGCAGGATTTATAACTGTGGATCTCTGCAGCTCCTCCAGAGTGACCACAGGAATTTTGACTGCTTCTGGATTTCATTTAGAGGGTTTAGAGTAAAGGGGGGCTGAATACTTTTGCATGTGACACTTTTCAGGTTTTTATTTCATTAAAATTTTGAAAATCATGTATAATTTTCATTCCATTTCAATAATTCAATTATGTGCTACTTTGTGTTGGTCTATCACTTAAAATCTTGTAAAGATATAAATATTTTTTTTAAGTTCAATGAGTATAAATATTTTCGCAAGCCATTGTACTATATGGGAGAATGCAATGATGACAGATTAGAGTACAAGTTGATGATATTAATTTGTTTTGTATTGACAGACCTTCATTTTTCTTACAGTATTTTTTTCTTTACTTAGTTGAGTAGATGGAGATTGGAGTTTTAACAATCTTTATTATTATACAGTAAGTCGTGTTTACCATGAAAATAGAGTAAAGGAATCATTCATTGCTCCACTTCTGTTTACTGCAGACTGTAATGCGGCAATTACACCAGCAGAGGGCGGCAAAAGCGCGCTGCACTATAGGGCCTTCAGCATAACTGTATATAACAGTATTTAAAACTGTATATAACAGTATTTAAAATAATAAAGATAGTAAATAATACAGATAGTATCTATCTATCTATCTATCTATCTATCTATCTATCTATCTATCTATCTATCTATCTATCTATCTTTGCATTTCTAGTTTATTTCAGTTTATAACAGTTTATATGCTTTAAAATACAATCATACAATAATTATATATTTAAGTAAATTACTGTACCTAATTATCAGTATAATTATAACCAGTACTATAGTACATGTTAGTACATGATAGTCATATGATTTGGAAATAGTAGAACTGAATAAAAAACGGCCTTTTAACAAACATCTACAGTATTTTGTTTGTGTATATATATGTTTGAGTAAAATGAATTTCTTGTTGACAACGTTTCTTCCAAATTCCAAATAAAAATATTGTTATTTATCGCATTGATTTGCAGAAAATGAGAAATTACAGCAGACTGTAAGGCGCCTATTCCACCAGCAGAGGGCGGCAAAAGCGCGCTGCTCGCGACTTCCTTCCTTGAATTAGTATTTTACATAGTATATATCTATATTATATAATAATAATATATAACGTGTGTGTGTGTGTGTAGAGGCAGAAACTGAAAGTAGACTTAAAGACATTGCTCTTTGATTTGTCTTTTTTTTTTATAAAACTTCAAATTAAATCATTTGAAAATATATAATAAATACCCTATACTCATAATATCATTATTGTCAGTGAAACGTAATAGAGCATAATGTTAAGACATATTCATACATATTGTTTTATGTAGTTGAAACGTATCATACACTTAATAGGTAAAACACATAATAGGTAAAAAGCATATATTTAATACAATTAATTTTAATTAAATAAAAAACTTCCATTTTTTTTTTATAATAGAGTGCGTATATATATGTGTCTGTGTGTGTTTGTGTATATGCAGGAACTGAGCGCATGCGTCAGGCTCCTCCTCCTCAGCGGATCAAACCAATCACATTCGGGGGTATTCTTTTTAGCGTTAATATAATGTGTATTGTATTTATAGAGTTTTAAAATGAGAATTAGTGGTATTTTATTGTATGTTTGTGTGTAATTTAGTGTTTTATAGTGTATTTAGAGGTTTATTGCGGGTTTTGTTGATGTTGGGATGGTTTAATCCGCGGCTCCGGGGCTCCGGTTCCCCCCCGCGGGGCGGCGCGGTGGTACAGGCCGGCGGGGTGGTTGTGCGCGCGGGAGGAGTGCAGCGTGTTTGAGCTGCTAAAGCGGAGCGCTAACCGCGGTCAGACCGGATTAAACTGCGTTTATTCGGGTTTTAAACCGGTTTAAAGTGTTTTATCGGAGCGGGGAGGTGTGTGAGGGGTGAGTTCGCGCTGTGTTACCGGTGTAAAGCCCGGCTCCGGCTGTCTGAGGGCGCAGGTAGCAGGTTAGCATCAGGCTGGAGGTGCAGAATTTACCTTTAGCTCACCTGATTTATTAGTGTTCCTAATGTTCTGCAGGGTTTATTTCAGTGTTTTTAGTGTTTTAATAATGCAGAAGGTGTTCTGGGGTTTAGTTCAGGGTGTTTGTGTGTTTTCTGAGTGGGTAAAAGGAAAATGCTGCAGAAATATCGCAAAAAAAAAAAAAACATTTCTGCACATTAAACTCTATTTTACTCTGTTTTACACTATTTTACTGTTAAACAATGAGTGCAAATCTATGCACTAGTGTTTTAAAATCATTTAAAAGCTCCCAGCACTTAATTAATGCATAAATATCTAAAATAAAGATAATTTCAGTTCACCTGCAGGTTTAGTTTGTGAATATGCACATGATTGGCTGCAGGTTGTAGTTCAAGTAATAATGGGAGTCGGTTCTTTTGACTCGGCTCACTAAAAAAAGAACCGACTCTTTCAGCTCCTAGTTTATCGAATTAAGTGTGACTTAAAATTAAATTAAAAATATTAATGTAAAAACAAGCATTATATCAAATGTTTTTTATTTATATGAAGTTAATTATTACAAAAATAATTTAGATTCAAGATTTTTACTGTCACGTCACAGAGTTCAGGTGTACAGGTGAGTGAAAAACTCTGGGAACAGTATTTACAACACCTAGAATAGTAAAATAAAATAGAATATACAGATAACATTAAAATACATGCAATAATTTACACTATAGACACTAATTGATTTATGAAATCTGTAATGGGGGCACAGAGTTACTCATGCAAAAAATGGCTATTTTTACACAATTAATATTTTGCGATATTCAACAATATTTAAACATTTTTCCGAAAATATTTCATACAATATGATAGACATTTACATATAGCGATTTACAAGGTTATTCCTGTTACGGAGGTGGACCAGTGTAGTGTTGGGAGTCTTGCCCAAGGACTCTTATTGGTGTAGAGCAGCATCTAGTCACCCACACCTGGAATTGAACCCCAGTCTTCCATATGGTAGTTCACTTGGCATGTGGTGGTGTTCTCCACTGTACCAACAAACCACAGTTACCCATTCAAAGAAATGGCTATTTTTGAACTATTGATATTTTGTGATAATGATATTCCAACTTTAAAAGTCGTATAGTGCATCCAAGGCTTAAAGAGGTACTAAACTCTAAACCAAATATATATATATATATATATATATATATATATATATATATATATATATATATATATATATATATATTATTATTTTTTATATATATTAAAATGTGTTCCTTTTGGTATAATAAAATATGTTCCTTTGTAAAATATAACAGTCCTGCTTAAAAAAGTCTAGAGCTTAGATCGTGCCCGAAAAAATTCAGCCTGACCCGTCCCATAAACTGTCATTATGAGCCCAAGCCTGATTAAAACCCCATATTTTTTTTATAAGTAAAGCATTAAAACTGAGCTTTTGAAACATTTTTAGACTCTCTGAATGAGCGAAACCAGTTCAGAATGATATTAATCAACATTGCAACACTGAAGAAGCATAGACATGTTATAGGGGCGCACACCTATAACTACTGATGTCATTGTCTTTTTTACCTAATATAATCTAATCTTTTTGGATGCCTTTGTCTGTTAAAATGAGCATAAAAGTAAAACACTAGAAATACTACAATCAAATAAAAATCCACAAAAAAACAATAATTTTGCTAAAATAAAGTTTTTCTCCCTGTTTGTGTTTTTCAGTGAGCTTTTCTTTTCTTCTATTGTAAATTTTAAACATGACGCGGGATTACAAACCTGGAGATCTCATCTTCGCCAAGATGAAGGGTTATCCTCACTGGCCGGCCAGGGTGAGTTTTATTATTATTGTTATTATTATAGGATTATTAGTAGTTGCTGTTTTTATTTTATTCTTTTCTTAATCCAGTGGTTAAGATGTTAACACATGATTTATACAGAGAGGGATTTGTTGTGAATATGTTAATGATGGTGAAATAGTGACAGATCACCTCACAGTACCAGTCAAAAATTTGGACACACTCATCCAGTGGTGTTCTTTATTTCTTTATTTAATTTAATTTCTAATTTGTAGATTAATATTAAAAACATAAACAATTTAGGGACACACATGGGATTATGTAGTAACTAATTCACTATTCACTATTTTTACTGCTTAAGATTATCTAGGAACCCTCATTTCATGCTTAACCTAATCTGAGTCATTCTGTACATGCATCAACTGATCATTTTCTTATTCTGCTTTTAGAATTAAGTTTTACCTTTATAATGCAGAATATATATATATTTTTTTTTCTATAATATTTATTACTTATTATTATTTTTTATTTATTTCTCTTGATCAGATCGATGAAGTGCCAGATGGCGCTGTGAAACCGGCGAACATTAAATTCCCCATCTTCTTCTTTGGAACTCATGAAACGTAAGTATTCAGGTTTTTGTTTTGTGTTTTATGTTCTGTTATGCAAACAAAAACTTAAAAATCTCCAAATCCAAATCAGAAAATTCTTTTCAAATATAAGGTTGGATCACCACCTTTCACTACACACTACACACCTTTCACTAGTCACTTTTCCAATCCTTAGAAATTTTGTCAACAAGGTCAATTTAAAATACATTTTAAAATAGGTCTGGGAATTTGCACATATATAAAAATTACATTACATTACATTACATTACATTTGGCAGACGCTTTTGTCCAAAGCGACTTACAATAGTCAAGTACAATGTAAAATAAGTTTAAAGGAAAAACATCTCTGGATAGGGATAAAAGGAGGACAAAGGGGAATAATAGGATAGAGAAGTGAAGGAGGGGAAGAAGGAAATGAGGTTAGAAGTAGTTAGTGTGTTAGAGGTGTTAGGAGAGTAAGTGCTCTTTGAAGAGCTCTGTCTTCAGGAGTTTATTAAAGATAGTGAGAGATTCTCCTGATCTGGTAGTAGTAGGTAGTTAGTTAGAGGTGTTAGGAGAGTAAGTGCTCTTTGAAGAGCTCTGTCTTCAGGAGTTTATTAAAGATAGCGAGAGATTCTCCTGATCTGGTAGTAGAAGGTAGTTAGTTAGAGGTGTTAGGAGAGTAAGTGCTCTTTGAAGAGCTCTGTCTTCAGGAGTTTATTAAAGATAGTGAGAGATTCTCCTGATCTGGTAGTAGAAGGTAGTTTGTTTCACCATTGGGGAACTCTGTATGAGAACAGTCTGGATTGCTTTGTGTGAATGTTTGTTTGGTAAAGCGAGGCGACGTTCATTGGAGAAGTGCAGCGGCCGGGAGGTAGCGTAAGCCTTCAGGAGCGAGTGCAGGTAGGAAGGAGCCTGTTCTGACATCACCTTGTAGGCGATTGTAAGCACTTTGAATTTGATGCGAGCAGCAACCGGTAGCCAATGGAGCTCAATGAGCAGCGGGGTGACATGTGCCCGTTTTGGTTGGTTGAAGACCAGACGTGCTGCTGCGTTCTGAATCATCTGAATAATCATATATATATATACACACACACACACTCTTCAGTTCAAAATGTGAAAAAAACTCATATATTATATAGATGTATTAAACAAAGATTGATCTATTTTAAGTGTTTATATCTTTTATTGTTGATGATTATGAAGCTTACAGCCAATAAAACCCCAAAAATCTGAAAATCAGTGTCTCAGAAAATTAGAATATTATATAAGACCGATTGGTACTTTTGGAGCAGTGTGGGCAGTGTGCCAAGTCCTGCTGGAAAATGAAATCTGCATCTCTATAAAAGTTGTCAGTAGCAGAGGGAAGCTGTAAAATATGAAGAGCTGTAAGATTTTGTGGGAAAACAAAACTGCACTGACTTTAGACTTGATAATAAAACACAGTGGATCAACACCAGCAGATGACAGACATGACTCTCCAAACCATCACTGATTGGTGGAAACTTCACACTAGACCTCGAGCAGTTTGGACTGTGTGTCTCTCCACTCTTCCTCCAGACTCTGTTCCCTTTATTTACTTTAAATGAAATGTAAAATTTACTGATGATCAGTGATGGTTTGGAGAGTCATGTCTGTCATCTGCTGGTGTTGATCCACTGTGTTACTGAATTAAAAACTAAATTACTGAAATAAAGTAACTTTTTAATGATCAATTAAAAAAGATATGCATTTTTATATTTATATAAATAAACAGAAGCAATAAAATGCTTATTAAAACAGTAACATTTTAGTTTTGTCTGTAATTGTAACCATATACAACAATATTTGAGGGCTGATTAGAAGAGTTTCTTTTACCAGATAAAGATTTAATTGGATTTTTCAGTGAAAGTGGGTGTAAAACGTTAATGACCTGTACATGTTGGTGTGAGGCCTAGCATGACTGGTACTGGTTATTTTAAAAAATATGATCTGAAAGCAGTTATTTACTGTAGAAATAGAAAATCATCCCAAACTCTGTCCAAAACCATTTTTTTTATTTACTTATTTATGTTCTGCTTTTGTTTTAGAGCATTTCTGGGCCCTAAGGACATTTTCCCTTATTTACCAAACAAAGATAAATACGGTAAACCCAACAAACGGAAAGGTTTTAATGAAGGACTGTGGGAAATCGAGAACAACCCTAAAGTAGAGCTGAACGGAGAAAAGGTACAACTTCCACTTTTTCTACACATTTACTCATATTTACTATTACATCTATCAACAGCAGGGGTTTGATTCTAGGGCTGGGCAGTATGGATTTAAAATATATATATATATATATATATATATATATATATATATATATATATATATATATATATATATATATATATATATATATATAATATATATATATATATATATATATATATATATATATAATATATATAATAATTGATATTTTTTCCTCTCATAAGGAAAAAACAAAAACGCACTTCTGAGACAAATCTACTGTATAGTCCTATCCGGACGGGATTATTTTCTGTGTAAAATATTTCACACTTCTACTCTTTAGTGATAAAACTCCTGCAGCCGGACTGCAATTGTAAAAACAGGAGGATCAGTGAGTTTTAAGGCTTTCGTTTTTCTCGGTCACATGACGTGGCGTTCAGTAGCTTCTCCATTTCCACTCGCTGTTGTGTTTATAACGTGGATCTCCGTGGAAACCGTGGCGCGGCCAAAGTGTAATTACGGTGTGCGGCAGTGGACAAATATCTATTTTATTAAAGGCGAGGAGACGAAACTCAGAGATGTGCGTCCGGACGGGACTAAAATTACCGGAGGAGCACGGAGTTCAGAGAAAAACAGTAGATAATTCAGCCTGTAATTTTCTCAGAGGACGTCTGAGAAAAACACCTACATGATCGTTCTGGACAGGAATAAAATCACAGAGGATAAAAACTCCCATAAAAGAGATTTAAAAAAATTAACCCAGAACCCCCTGAGAAACTAATCCCATACAGATAGAGCTTATTGTTCCATATTTTATACAGTTTATTATTCACTGCCTGTATATCCTGTATAATAGAGTATGCTAGTAGTTCTAGCAGCATTTTATATTGTTAACAATTAAAAGTTTTTTCAAATTTTACTATTTAACTATAAACAAATAAATGTTGTTTTTTCCACTTTAGGTAGCCTAAATTAGGGAAACATAAAAAATAGTGTCCTTTTGGGAAAAGTGCATCTAAAGCATTTAAGAAAAAGTAAATAATAAATAAAAGTGAAGTTTGAGGTTTTTTTTTATAAATCAGGGCTGAAATGAGTCAGGTCTATTCTCATACCTGTGTGAAGGTTCTGATTGGTCAGTTCAGGTTAAATTGGTCTCTCGTCTCTGATGAGGGCCAGTTTCATCGTTAAAACGTTTTTGATGGTCTTTTTGTGTCATAACTGCACTTGATGATACCTGAAATTGTTCTTTTTCAGATTGACTGCCTTAATATTTTCTTAAAGTATTTATTCTTTATTTAGTTGAGTATTTGTTTCTTCTCATAACCTGGATTAGAACATTACTCAAATATTCACTATTCACTGTATACCTGTAACTCTACCTCTTCACTACTTTACTTTAACTGATGCTCTCAAACACTTTATTAAGAGACAAGAAATTCAAGTAATTAACTCTTGATGAGTTCAGCACAGCTGTTAACTGAAAGCCTGAATTCCAGGAGACTCTACCTCATAAAACTGACTGAGAAAATCCAGACTGGTACTGTTTGATACAGATATTTAAATGATGTTTAAATTGTATTTCTCTGTTTTTGGTGTAAATCTGAAGGCTGTAGTTCAGTAATTCTGCGTGTTTTCTGCAGGTGATGGCTGTAGAAGCCGTATCTGAGAAGGACTCAGACAGCAGCCCTGAGGGGGGAGAGGATGGAGTGGAGAAGATTCAGGAGAAGAAGAAGAGATCCCCTAAAGTACGATTCTGTTTTCTCTTTCTCTCTTTTAGATCAGTGTGTAGAACACCCTGAAGATCCAGCAGCAGTTCTAGACCTGCAGTTTTACACCTGGTTTAATTGTGCTTTATATTATGTCTTATCCTATTTCCTACAATTATATTCATTTTTATGCTATTCAGGATTTATTTTAGTAATTTTCTAATTTACAGTAATCAGTTCACACAGCAATAAATTAAATATTAGGCCTGTAAAATGAGCCATTGTTGTATGATACTGCTTTAAATATTAGTTTATTGTACTTAATTTCTCCAGTACAGCAGCGGACCACTGATATAGACACAAAAAGATTGCAGTGTTAGAGAGCTCCATATTATAGCTTACAGGTGCATATATAAAAAAAAAGAATATTATTGAAAAGTTACTTTGTTTCAGTGATTCAGTTCAAAATGTGATTTCATTTTCCAGCAGGACTTGCCTCACTGCCAGAAGTAGTAAAAAAATAAAAATAATAGTAATACTGTGGTATACCATGAAACCTTCAGAATCTTGAAAAATACTGTAATATACATTTTTGGTCATACTGCCCAGCGATACTAGTTGTTTATATGCTACAGGAAGACGTCTGGCTGACCCACATGGAAACAGCAGCTTTAGCCTTTAGCTCAGATTAACATGATTAAGAACTGAGTCTCAGTTTCAGCAGAGAAGAGAAGAATTGGTTACCGTATTTTTCGGACTATAAGGCGCACCGTATTATAAGACGCACTATCAAAGAACGCCTATTTTCTGCTATTTTTCCATACATAGGGCGCATCGCATTATAAGGCGCGTTAAGTGACACTAGAAAGGGTGCCTATATCAAAGTGAACAGGGGTGGCGCCATGTTTCCCTTCCCTCACCGGGGGTGGTCGCTTGCCGGTGGAGCGTCTCAGTATATATAAATCTAGCTCTTTCAAAGTCAAACGAGTGCTGGATATTAATCTACACAGATTCCTCTCCTGAAAACTGTTTATTTGGGTGAGTAACGTGCTTCAGTTTATTTACAGTAAGCTTAGATTTCCAGATGTCCACTAAGGCTTGCTGCACCAGCGTTAGCATAGCTATCCGCTAGCACGCTAGCTAGTCACCTAAACTAGTAAAGTTAACCCAAACTTAAACGACAGCGTTACACTGAGTAATCCTGCGTGTTCTGGTAAGACAGTGAGATATTAGCTAGCGATTCGTCCCCCGTAGCTTGTTTTAACACGGTAAACAAGCAGATTACAGGCTGATAAAACTCACCTCTGAGAGAGTTAGCGCTTAGCATCTAGCTAATGCTAGCCAGGCAAAGCAGCACAGACTTACAGGCCGATAACTCACCTCTGAACGGTGAACGCTTAGCGATTAGCATCTAACTCTAATAATACTGCTCCAGCAGTATTAAAAGTGCTAAATTTAGAAAATACTGATCTCTGAACAGTGAAAAAGCTAGCTAGCTAAGCGGTTAGCATCTAGCTAATGCTATTGCTGCTCTGCACGGAGTGTGTGTTTACTGCTCCTTACACCTGACGGGTAAAATTTAGATAATACTGATCTCTGAACAGTGAATAAGCTAGCTAATGCTATTTGCTGCTCCAGCCTCGGAGCTGCACGGCTCTGGACTCTGTATAGCACTGAAACTCTGTATAACGCTGCACGGAGTGTGTGTTTACTGCTCCTTACAACCTGACGAGTAAAATTTAGATAATACTGATCTCAGTGAATAAGCTAGCTAGCTTAGCGGTTAGCATCTAGCTAATGCTAGTGCTGCTCAGCCTCGGAGCTGCACGGCTCTGGACTCTGTATAGCACTGAAACTCTCTATAACGCTGCACCGAGTGTGTGTTTACTGCTCCTTACAACCTGACGAGTAAAATCCATACAAAAGGCGCACCGTATTATAAGACGCACTGTCAATTTTTGTGAAAATTAAAAGTTTTTAAGTGCGCCTTATAGTCCGAAAAATACGGTAATTAGGGGAAAAACTGCAGTAATAAAGTTATTGATCAGAAAAAGATCAAATAAAATAAAAAAGTAGCACTGCTACTGGATTAATAAAGGTTTAAGGTTTTTATCTTTATCTTGAATATATATTTCCTTTATTTGTATTATTACTAATAACTAGTACCGCCCAGAGATACTAGTCATTTATATGCTATTCTCACATACACTCTAAACAGCTGCAAATAATGTAAAATAGACTGTAGTAGGAATGCTGGGTTAGCATAGCTAGCTACTTCATGATCAGTGTCTACAGCAGTAGCTACTCCACACTGCATTTACTTTTAAATATGAAATAACCAGAAACTGTTTAATATAAACTAACACCAAATAAAAATGGGAAGAGAGAGATCAAACTATACTTTCACAGAGTTCCTGTGGGTCCTTAGAAAGTTTTAAAATCTCTCAAATTAAAATATTGGCCTTAAATTTACTGTAAATGTGATGTAGGTGTATATTTACATGGTGTGTTTAATGCCAGGGGGGAAAGCACATGCTAACATTAGCAGCGAGTTACTGGGGAGTATTTTAGCCGCGAGCTAGCTAATGCTAACGGGGAGAGAACTAAGGTTACCGTAGAGCTAACTAACATTAGCGTAGAGCAAGCTAACGCTAACGGGGAGAGAACTAAGGTTACCGTAGAGCTAACTAACATTAGTGTAGAGCAAGCTAACGCTAACGGGGAGAGAACTAAGGTTACCGTAGAGCTAACTAACATTAGCGTAGAGCAAGCTAACGCTAACGGGGAGAGAACTAAGGTTACCGTAGAGCTAACTAAACATTAGCGTAGAGCAAGCTAACGCTAATGGGGAGAGAACTAAGGTTACCGTAGAGCTAACTAACATTAGCGTAGAGCAAGCTTACGCTAACGGGGAGAGAACTAAGGTTACCGTAGAGCTAACTAACATTAGCATAGAGCAAGCTAACATCACTGGGGAGAGAACTAAGGTTACCGTAGAGCTAACTAACATTAGCGTAGAGCAAGCTAACGCTAACGGGGAGAGAACTAAGGTTACCGTAGAGCTAACTAACATTAGCGTAGAGCAAGCTAACGCTAACGGGGAGAGAACTAAGGTTACCGTAGAGCTAACTAACATTAGCGTAGAGCAAGCTAACGCTAACGGGGAGAGAACTAAGGTTACCATAGAGCTAACTAACATTAGCGTAGAGCAAGCTAACGCTAACGGGGAGAGAACTAAGGTTACCGTAGAGCTAACTAACATTAGCGTAGAGCAAGCTAACGCTAACGGGGAGAGAACTAAGGTTACCGTAGAGCTAACTAACATTAGCGTAGAGCAAGCTAACGCTAACGGGGAGAGAACTAAGGTTACCGTAGAGCTAACTAACATTAGCGTAGAGCAAGCTAACATCACTGGGGAGAGAACTAAGGTTACCGTAGAGCTAACTATCATTAGCGTAGAGCAAGCTAACGGTAACGGGGAGAGAACTAAGGTTACCGTAGAGCTAACTAACATTAGCGTAGAGCAAGCTAACATCACTGGGGAGAGAACTAAGGTTACCGTAGAGCTAACTATCATTAGCGTAGAGCAAGCTAACGGTAACGGGGAGAGAACTAAGGTTACCGTAGAGCTAACTAACATTAGCGTAGAGCAAGCTAACGCTAACGGGGAGAGAACTAAGGTTACCGTAGAGCTAACTAACATTAGCGTAGAGCAAGCTAACGCTAACGGGGAGAGAACTAAGGTTACCATAGAGCTAACTAACATTAGCGTAGAGCAAGCTAACGCTAACGGGGAGAGAACTAAGGTTACCGTAAAGCTAACTAACATTAGCGTAGAGCAAGCTAACGCTAACGGGGAGAGAACTAAGGTTACCGTAGAGCTAACTAACATTAGCGTAGAGCAAGCTAACGCTAACGTGGAGAGAACTAAGGTTACCGTAGAGCTAACTAACATTAGCGTAGAGCAAGCTAACGCTAACGGGGAGAGAACTAAGGTTACCGTAGAGCTAACTAACATTAGCGTAGAGCAAGCTAACGCTAACGGGAAGAGAACTAAGGTTACCGTAGAGCTAACTAACATTAGCGTAGAGCAAGCTTACGCTAACGGGGAGAGAACCAAGGTTACCGTAGAGCTAACTAACATTAGCGTAGAGCAAGCTAACGCTAACGGGGAGAGAACCAAGGTTACCGTAGAGCTAACTAACATTAGCGTAGAGCAAGCTAATGCTAACGGGGAGAGAACTAAGGTTACCGTAGAGCTAACTAACATTAGCGTAGAGCAAGCTAACGCTAACGGGGAGAGAACTAAGGTTACCGTAGAGCTAACTAACATTAGCGTAGAGCAAGCTAATGCTAACGGGGAGAGAACTAAGGTTACCGTAGAGCTAACTAACATTAGCGTAGAGCAAGCTAACGCTAACGGGGAGAGAACTAAGGTTACCGTAAAGCTAACTAACATTAGCGTAGAGCAAGCTAACGCTAACGGGGAGAGAACTAAGGTTACCGTAAAGCTAACTAACATTAGCGTAGAGCAAGCTAACGCTAACGGGGAGAGAACTAAGGTTACCGTAGAGCTAACTAACATTAGCGTAGAGCAAGCTAACGCTAACGTGGAGAGAACTAAGGTTACCGTAGAGCTAACTAACATTAGCGTAGAGCAAGCTAACACTAACGGGGAGAGAACTAAGGTTACCGTAGAGCTAACTAACATTAGCGTAGAGCAAGCTAACGCTAACGGGAAGAGAACTAAGGTTACCGTAGAGCTAACTAACATTAGCGTAGAGCAAGCTTACGCTAACGGGAAGAGAACTAAGGTTACCGTAGAGCTAACTAACATTAGCGTAGAGCAAGCTTACGCTAACGGGGAGAGAACCAAGGTTACCGTAGAGCTAACTAACATTAGCGTAGAGCAAGCTAACGCTAACGGGGAGAGAACCAAGGTTACCGTAGAGCTAACTAACATTAGCGTAGAGCAAGCTAATGCTAACGGGGAGAGAACTAAGGTTACCGTAGAGCTAACTAACATTAGCGTAGAGCAAGCTAACGCTAACGGGGAGAGAACTAAGGTTACCGTAGAGCTAACTAACATTAGCGTAGAGCAAGCTAATGCTAACGGGGAGAGAACTAAGGTTACCGTAGAGCTAACTAACATTAGCGTAGAGCAAGCTAATGCTAACGGGGAGAGAACTAAGGTTACCGTAGAGCTAACTAACATTAGCGTAGAGCAAGCTTACGCTAACGGGGAGAGAACCAAAGTTAGCAGTTATTATTAGCGGTGGGCTATAGCTAACATTAGCTGTGAGCTAGCGAACATGCTATCATGTTCTGCATCACAATGGAACAAAATTGAAAAAGAAAATTGACAACAAATGGGAAACGTTCTAATTTATTTACTTATGAAGTTATGACTACATTTTGGGTCTTAAAAAGGGTAAAATTGTCTTTTAAAATGGAGCATGAACCATGATGTTTCGTACAATGTATACATTTATTTCTTTAGGAACATTTTTTTTTGAGGTAAGGCTGCAGGTGTAGAGGTAATGCTGGGCCTCCAGGTGTGTGAATGGATGATGATGATGATGATGATGATGATGTCACTGCTTGCTGCTGTTGTAAACCCCTACCTGGAGCTCTGGGAGGGAATGATGTGTGTGGGCCCCTGGAGCGAGGTGGGCCGTGTGTTTAACCGCTGCGCCGTGGGGCCCTGTGTGTTTGGACTCGTGCAGGTGGCTGGCAGTGAGGAAGGGGAGGAGAAAGAGGAGGAGAAAGAGGAGGAGGAGGAGGAGGAGGAGGAGGATGAAGGTGATGATGGTGATGATGATGATGGCATGGAGGTGTCTGAGCAGGGCCCTCTAGTGGAGGAAGTATGTACTGCGGGCGTCTGCATGCGGAGCTGGGGCTCCAGTGTGATATATATTTATATTTTTAATGTATTTATTTATTTAAAGTTTGGGGTTTTTGTTCTGGTGGAGATACGGGTTCTGCATGTGGTACTCGGTGAGGGGTGGTACCGGCTGTGTGTGGGTTCTGAGCCCCTGGGTTATGGTGGTACTTTTGGTCGCTGGTGTCTCTGTTCGGTTCAGTTGCTGGTCTCTGGCTGAGGATTTGGGCCGACCCAGACTGACCCGTCTGTCTCTCCATACTCTGATCACACTGTCTGCTTCCATATATATATATATATTTATATATATGTGTATAAATACATAACCGGTCAAACCTTTTAAAACACCCGTTTTTTTTTTTTTTTTTTTTTTTTTTGCTTCTAAGCTTTTCAGGTCCAGTCAATAATCGGAAATGTTACAAAATCCAGTAAACAATTATTGTAAAAAAAAAAAAAAAAAACTAAAATCTTTAAAAAAAAAAATGTATTGTTAAAAAAAAAAACAATTGATTGGTTAAAAGCTTACAGTTGTTAAGTACCAATAAAATTATAAAAAATATGATTTTACAAACTCTTAAGCTCTATCTGGACGGGACTATTTTCTCAGGGGTTTCTGGGGTAAGTTTTTATCCTCTGTGATTTTATTCCTGTCCAGAACGATCACGTACGTGTTTTTCTCAGACGTTCTCTACATTATCTGCTGGACTAATAAACAAGAGAGGTGTTCTAAAACTTTTGACCAGTAGTGTACATTACCAGTCTAAGGTGTGGACCTTCATCTTGAATGTATTTTTTCTTTATTTGTATTATACAATGAAAAAAACAAGTATCTCCAAAACAGCAACGTTACAGAAGAGAGGACAAAAAATAGAATTTCATTGATTTTTTTTTTCAGTATTATAGAAAATAATAAAAATAAAGAAGAAATATCAAATATTGTCCAAATCTTTTACTGGTACTGTGCCCAATAGTTGATGCATTTCCTTTGTTTTTTTTTCTCAATAATAATAATTATTACATTATTCTGAGGTTATGGCCGTGATCTACCCCAGAGTCCCACTCTTCATTTATTCTCACTTATTTTTATTCATAAACTAAAGAACCATTAAGAATCATTTTGGTCATCTGTATCGGTTATATATCTTTTTCTCTGTTTTATAAGCTTTATAAGTTTTATTTTTATTATGTACGTCTGAGGTCTTTTGTCCGACGTGTGTTGTATTTAGTTTTGTCTTTCCTACAGAGGGAAATTTAAAAAATATATATATTTTTTAAATATTTTTATAAAGGGCAGAGTGAGGCACAACTGAATGCATGATTAATCCCCCAAGAGCATGATTTCATGTAGTTAAACTGGTTCCAGTAGAATATAAACACCACCTACCAGTTTCCCCACCAATCAGACAAATATTTCCCAAGATTCCCCATGAAAATGTTGTGTTAAGGACTAAGATGTGTGTAGAATTCCCGGAATTCCCTAGTGTGTTATTTGAATTTTCTCTGGGTAATGTAATAGCGCACCAATTAGAAGCGATAGCCAGGATAAAGTACAGCTTCCAAACATGGTGGAGGTAGTTTCGCACACTGATGCTGTAACTAACAGTTTAATGTTCAGAAATATAAGCGTTTTTCAATTCTAATTTAGTTTTAATTTCTTACCCAAAAACTAAATATTTCATTTGTGTTTAAGTTGAAAATTGCTCTGGTTAAAACTGTTTATAATCGTGTTAATGTTAATGATGAATCTGTTAATGATGTATAATATATTTAAATTGTATTCTACAATTACAGTTTGTTCCCCAATGGTGGAACAAACTACCCTCCACTACCAGATCAGGAGAATCTCTCGCTATCTTTAATAAACTCCTGAAGACAGAGCTCTTCAAAGAGCACTTACTCTCCTAACACCTCTAACTAACTACCTTCTACTACCAGATCAGGAGAATCTCTCACTATCTTTAATAAACTCCTGAAGACAGAGCTCTTCAAAGAGCACTTACTCTCCTAACACCTCTAACTAACTACCTTCTACTACCAGATCAGGAGAATCTCTCACTATCTTTAATAAACTCCTGAAGACAGAGCTCTTCAAAGAGTACTTACTCTCCTAACACCTCTAACTAACTACCTTCTACTACCAGATCAGGAGAATCTCTCGCTATCTTTAATAAACTCCTGAAGACAGAGCTCTTCAAAGAGTACTTACTCTCCTAACACCTCTAACTAACTACCTTCTACTACCAGATCAGGAGAATCTCTCGCTATCTTTAATAAACTCCTGAAGACAGAGCTCTTCAAAGAGCACCTACTCTCCTAACACCTCTAACACACTAACTACTTCTAACCTCATTTCCTTCTTCCCCTCCTTCACTCCTCTATCCTATTATTCCCATTTGTCCTCCTTTTATCCCTATCCAAAGATGTTTTTCCTTTAAACTTATTTTACATTGTACTTGACTATTGTAATTCGCTTTGGACAAAAGCGTCTGCCAAATGTAATGTAATGTAATGTAATGTAATGTAATTAAAATCCTGAATGTGTTTGGTTGTGCCTCACTCTTCCCTGTGTTTTAATAGGACTGTTTGGAAATCTGTTTTAATGTATTCTTATTGTCTGAAACCGTTTTATTCAATCCTCCCGACACTCGACAAACAAATGAATCATTAAATCAGAAGTCCTTGCAGATCAGACATGCTTTTTATTGATATTTTTTTTTGTAACTAAAACTAAACCTATGTAATGTTCAAGGAAAACTCTGGTGTAAATTGACTTTTGTTGTAGTAAAATATGCTAAAAAATTCTTACCTTTGTTAAATAGCCCACTTTTGCTCGCCTACAGCTTTCTACGATCCAAAAATTTTTGCTTTTTCCCCAGCAATATTTTGCCCTAATAAATGGCATTTTACACCGTTATCCAGCTCAAAGTAGCTCCACACCTCCTTACTAGAATCTGGAGAGCCCTGACATTTAAAACCAGACATTAATAACTTAAAAAATGAAAAAGTAACTTATTAAACGTCACTGTTTACATCCTATAACACTACTAGCTTCAGCTCAGAGCGCCACCATCACTGTACTGATAATAACATAGACATAGATGCACATAGACTCTGCATAGCGTAGCAGCCGGTGCCGGGAGCAGACCATGCAGAATCTATGTATATACATATCTCGGTCATTATCAGTACAGTGATGGCGGCGCCCGGGGCTGGAGCTAGTAGTGTTATGGGATGTAATCAGTGCTTTCTCATAAGAAGAAGTGTGGAACAACTGTGAGCTGGATAACGGTGTAAAAAGTGATTTATCTGGGCCAAACATGCCCCATAGTGACTGTCATAAAGAGTGCAGGACCAAAAGTACAAAATAACTCTCAGAAAGCTGTGGGAGAGCGGAGGTGTGCTATTGAACGAAGATAAATACTTTTTATCATGTTTTACTACACTAAGTCCATTTTACATCGGAAATATACTTTAATCAAAGTGTTTGAGAGCAGGTTTGGATATGATTGGTTTCAGACAGTAGATAAACGCTGCTGATTGGCTGATTTTCAGGCTGGGTTATTCTGCCCGTACTGAATCTACTCGGAGGATGTTGGAGTTTTATACCTGTGATTTCTGTCCTGTTGTTTCAGGACTCGACACAGAAAGAACCTGACGGAACCAAACCCAAAAGAGGCAGGAAAAAAAAGGTGAGATCTTTATTTTCTCAGAATTTTCCTACCAAGGGCGTTTCCTGGGTATGTAAAAATCCGGGGCTCAGCCCAGTTAATTATATTAGTTTATTAGCTGATCAGTTGGATCTGGAAAACATAAAATTTTAGGGCAGAGACCAGGGTAAAGAAACTCATTTAAACTAAGTATAGAACTAAATTCTGAATATCCACAACATTCAGCTTCTAACTAACTGCTTAGCTAAATAAATTTTCGTTAATTATAGCTTACAGTAATCCTGCAATCCTAAATTAATACAGACACAGTATTTATTTGAAAATGAAATTATAGTATAGTATACTAGTATATTTATAGTATATCGTTTTATTTTCCCAAACCTTGATATGTGTGTTTTAATTCAGAGATGAGTTTTTTTAAACAGCTATCAGAAACAATCTCATCACAGTTTACATGGTTAGTTCAGTTACCTTTCTTTTAGAGAAATCGGTGTATTTCCAGATATGTTTTAACATCAGCGCTGAATCCCTGGGGGCGGGGGCTTCCCTACTAGCCCAACGTGCTCCGCTAAACCAGCAAGCTGATTGGCTGTTTCTCCTGAAAGGTGTAACTTTATCCTTGAACTCGCTCCGTGATTTTCCGTTTACACAGCGTTCAGTGTCCTGTCTCCTCAATAATAATACAGCTGAGCTGAGTGAAACGTTTCGGGGCTACTGGAAATCTATTCGGGGCTAAAGCCCCGGAAGCCCAGCCCAGGCCAGACATTGCCCCCGATTCCTACTGTTTCTGAAATTCTGCTTCAGTGGTTGGGAGTGATTTACAGGTAGGGGGAGGAGTCTATGGTTAAACAGGACAGTGGTTTGTTTATTTCTTTGTTTGTTTGTTTGTTTATTTATTGTTGTATTCAGGCTGAAGCTGAGCCGGACTCAGAGAAGGAAGATGCTGCTGCTGCTGTTAGTCCCGCCTCCAGCCCTACAGGTCAGAGCTGATCTATATAAACAGCCCCGCTTATATACAGTCTTAAACAGCGCCGCTTATATACAGTCTTAAACAGCCCCGCTTATATACAGTCTTAAACAGCCCCGCTTATATACAGTCTTAAACAGCCCCGCTTATATACAGTCTTAAACAGCCCCGCTTATATACAGTCTTAAACAGCCCCGCTTATATACAGTCTTAAACAGCCCCGCTTATATACAGTCTTAAACAGCGCCGCTTATATACAGTCTTAAACAGCCCCGCTTATATACAGTCTTAAACAGCCCCGCTTATATACAGTCTTAAACAGCGCCGCTTATATACAGTCTTAAACAGCGCCGCTTATATACAGTCTTAAACAGCGCCGCTTATATACAGTCTTAAACAGCCCCGCTTATATACAGTCTTAAACAGCCCCGCTTATATACAGTCTTAAACAGCCCCGCTTATATACAGTCTTAAACAGCCCCGCTTATATACAGTCTTAAACAGCCCCGCTTATATACAGTCTTAAACAGCCCCGCTTATATACAGTCTTAAACAGCCCCGCTTATATACAGTCTTAAACAGCCCCGCTTATATACAGTCTTAAACAGCGCCGCTTATATACAGTCTTAAACAGCCCCGCTTATATACAGTCTTAAACAGCCCCGCTTATATACAGTCTTAAACAGCGCCGCTTATATACAGTCTTAAACAGCGCCGCTTATATACAGTCTTAAACAGCGCCGCTTATATACAGTCTTAAACAGCCCCGCTTATATACAGTCTTAAACAGCCCCGCTTATATACAGTCTTAAACAGCCCCGCTTATATACAGTCTTAAACAGCCCCGCTTATATACAGTCTTAAACAGCCCCGCTTATATACAGTCTTAAACAGCCCCGCTTATATACAGTCTTAAACAGCCCCGCTTATATACAGTCTTAAACAGCCCCGCTTATATACAGTCTTAAAAAGCTCCGCTTATATACAGTCTTAAACAGCCCCGCTTATATACAGTCTTAAACAGCCCCGCTTATATACAGTCTTAAACAGCCCCGCTTATATACAGTCTTAAACAGCCCCGCTTATATACAGTCTTAAACAGCCCCGCTTATATACAGTCTTAAACAGCCCCGCTTATATACAGTCTTAAACAGCTCCGCTTATATACAGTCTTAAACAGCCCCGCTTATATACAGTCTTAAACAGCTCCGCTTATATACAGTCTTAAACAGCCCCGCTTATATACAGTCTTAAACAGCCCCGCTTATATACAGTCTTAAACAGCCCCGCTTATATACAGTCTTAAACAGCCCCGCTTATATACAGTCTTAAACAGCCCCGCTTATATACAGTCTTAAACAGCCCCGCTTATATACAGTCTTAAACAGCTCCGCTTATATACAGTCTTAAACAGCCCCGCTTATATACAGTCTTAAACAGCTCCGCTTATATACAGTCTTAAACAGCCCCGCTTATATACAGTCTTAAACAGCCCCGCTTATATACAGTCTTAAACAGCCCCGCTTATATACAGTCTTAAACAGCCCCGCTTATATACAGTCTTAAACAGCCCCGCTTATATACAGTCTTAAACAGCCCCGCTTATATACAGTCTTAAACAGCCCCGCTTATATACAGTCTTAAACAGCGCCGCTTATATACAGTCTTAAACAGCCCCGCTTATATACAGTCTTAAACAGCCCCGCTTATATACAGTCTTAAACAGCCCCGCTTATATACAGTCTTAAACAGCCCCGCTTATATACAGTCTTAAACAGCCCCGCTTATATACAGTCTTAAACAGCCCCGCTTATATACAGTCTTAAACAGCGCCGCTTATATACAGTCTTAAACAGCCCCGCTTATATACAGTCTTAAACAGCCCCGCTTATATACAGTCTTAAACAGCCCCGCTTATATACAGTCTTAAACAGCCCCGCTTATATACAGTCTTAAACAGCGCCGCTTATATACAGTCTTAAACAGCGCCGCTTGTATACAGTCTTAAACAGCGCCGCTTGTATACAGTCTTAAACAGCGCCGCTTATATACAGTCTTAAACAGCCCCGCTTATATACAGTCTTAAACAGCGCCGCTTATATACGGTCTTAAACAGCCCCGCTTATATACGGTCTTAAACAGCCCCGCTTATATACGGTCTTAAACAGCCCCGCTTATATACGGTCTTAAACAGCCCCGCTTATATACGGTCTTAAACAGCCCCGCTTATATACGGTCTTAAACAGCCCCGCTTATATACGGTCTTAAACAGCCCCGCTTATATACGGTCTTAAACAGCCCCGCTTATATACGGTCTTAAACAGCCCCGCTTATATACGGTCTTAAACAGCCCCGCTTATATACGGTCTTAAACAGCCCCGCTTATATACGGTCTTAAACAGCCCCGCTTATATACGGTCTTAAACAGCCCCGCTTATATACGGTCTTAAACAGCCCCGCTTATATACGGTCTTAAACAGCCCCGCTTATATACGGTCTTAAACAGCCCCGCTTATATACGGTCTTAAACAGCCCCGCTTATATACAGTCTTAAACAGCCCCGCTTATATACAGTCTTAAACAGCCCCGCTTATATACAGTCTTAAACAGCCCCGCTTATATACAGTCTTAAACAGCGCCGCTCATATACAGTCTTAAACAGCGCCGCTCATATACAGTCTTAAACAGCGCCGCTTATATACAGTCTTATTGGTTATTAGAACACTAACCTTCTACATAAAGTGGTGTAAAAAGTGTTTAGATACCTACAGTGGAAATGGTTCTTTCTCTCTTTCAGGTGGGGAAACACCGGCTCCAAAACGGAGAGGCCGAAAACCCAAAGCAGAAAAAACACCTCAGCCGCCCACAACACACGGGTCAGTTAAGTGTGTGTGTGTTCTGACAGTTCCAGTTCACAATTTTCACAATTCCCAATTTTTCTGGGTATTTTTTGCAATAATTATATTCTTAGTGATGTGACAAAACATTAATTATATATATATATATATATATATATATATATATATATATATATATATATATATATATATATAATTTTTTTTCCCCCATTTTTAATTATATACTGTTTCTGCTAAACAAATATTTAAGTTTTTGGTATAAATATAAGATAATTAAACATTTAGTAGAGCAGTTGTGTTGTCCCATGAAAAGATATATATACTGTATTTTCCTCATTATTAGGCCCGCTATATGTGAAGCCAGTAACCAGTGGTAGAAACGGGGGTGTCGCCATGTTTAAGCTTTACAGGGCCTGCTAAATTAGCAGTAAACATTTTAGATAAGTTAATCGAGCGCTGGATGTTAATCTACACAGATTTCTCTTCTGAAAACTGTTTATTTGTGTGAGTAAAGTGCTTCCGTTTATTTACAGTAAACTTAGATTTCCAGTTTTCTGCTTAGGCTTGAGCATTAGCATTAACACCTAACTGCTAGTAGTTAGCAGCCAATGCAGCCCAACAGCGCTACACTGAGAAATCCTAAGCGTTCGGTAAGCCAGGGTGAAATCAGTTAGTGATTCGTTCCACTTAGCTTGATTTAACTCGGTAAACACCCAAACAACAATCTCATATACTTGACTCAGTACAGCAAAAGAGCTAAATAGTTAGTGGCAAATGCTAATGCTGCTCCAGCAGTGCTAGCTGGTGTTAGCAGCAGGCTACAGGCCGATAATACTCACCTCTGGACGGGAGCTAAGAGCTTAATTCTTAGCGCAGTTAGCGGCTAATGCTAATGCTGCTGGAAAACCAAACTTAAAAACTCCTGTATAGCTCTGCACTTTAGGTGCACTGATGATTTTTGGTACAATTAAAGAAATTTAAGTGTGCCTTATAGTGTGAAAAATATGGTCATAAATATATTTTTTAATGTAAGGGGTGTGTATATTGCAGATAGGTCTGTCATAATAATTACATTATGGACTTTTTGTACAATTAATAGACATTACCGTGATAACGGTGATATGGTCTATATTGTGTTTATTTGTATGTTTGTTCTCATATAGATCACTGAATAGTATTTTATCCAGTCGTGCTAAATAACCAATCAGTGCTTTAATAACTGCAGTAGATGAAGAATAAACTATATATTTCCTAAAATATGACTAATTACAAATTTGTTCTCTTTAAAAGAGTATAATTGCTTCATGCTATTATATTATAGAATGATTGTCAGCGGCATTTAAATATAAAATTATAATGACATTAATATTTCTTATCGCAATACTTTTTGGAGCGATGGATCATCCACAAAACATTATTGTGACAGGTAGTGCTGCATAATGCGTAATGCATATCACGATATTCTGCAAGATTCTGCAGTATTTTATTATTATTATTATTATTATTATTATTATTATTATTTATTACCGTATTTTTCGGACTATAAGGCGCACCGTATTATAAGACGCACTATCAAAGAACGCCTATTTTCTGCTATTTTTCCATACATAGGGCGCATCGCATTATAAGGCGCGTTAAGTGACACTAGAAAGGGTGCCTATATCAAAGTGAACAGGGGTGGCGCCATGTTTCCCTTCCCCCACCGGGGGTGGTCGCTTGCCGGTGGAGCGTCTCAGTATATATAAATCTAGCTCTTTCAAAGTCAAACGAGTGCTGGATATTAATCTACACAGATTCCTCTCCTGAAAACTGTTTATTTGGGTGAGTAACGTGCTTCAGTTTATTTACAGTAAGCTTAGATTTCCAGATGTCCACTAAGGCTTGCTGCACCAGCGTTAGCATAGCTATCCGCTAGCACGCTAGCTAGTCACCTAAACTAGTAAAGTTAACCCAAACTTAAACGACAGCGTTACACTGAGTAATCCTGTAAAAATCCATACAAAAGGCGCACCGTATTATAAGACGCACTGTCAATTTTTGTGAAAATTAAAAGTTTTTAAGTGCGCCTTATAGTCCGGTAATAGTTTTTTGTATGACTGGGCTTTAATATAGGATTGTGACTTACTGTACTGTTAGGAGTACATCTAATATAATAACATTTAAGGCTTTAATTAGTATTGGGTTTACTTTGTCCCACAAAATATATACACAATATATGAAGAAATCAGATTTTATTAGCAGAAAAACAGCTGAAGACTGTAAACAATAGACCTTAAAAATAGATATGCTAACAAATTTAACACAGCAAAATGAATGAAAAATGAAATATTTGAATAATTAGTTCCATAAACACTATAAATGAAGCTAAAATACTCTGTTTAGGTATTCAAAATAAATTTTTCTTTATTGCAAGCTTCATTGCACAAATAAGACGAGTTTAATATCAATTTACAGTGTGATATTACTGAAGCCATTAGAGGCATTTAAGTATGTAAGCAGCTGTTTATCAGTATCACAGTTCCCTTGGTTCTCCATTTAGTAAATACATTCATTTCAGTGTGTATTAATATTATCCTTTAAGCTACAGTATTAATATATTTAAACAGGGCTATAGCAGAGCAATACAATATATACTATATATATTATTAATATATAACATTGGCCTCTCCAATGTTTCTATTAACATCTCTTAAGATAATTTTAACATTTTCTACGTTTGTACAGTTTGCCCTTGTAATTGCACGCTGTTATAAGATTGTACACAGGATTTTATCTGGTGGTAACAGTTTAATTTATCTGAGGAGGAGTCTCTAACCTGGCTGATATCCTCTCAGAGATGCTGCTCCAGATACAGAAAAGAAGAGGAAGAGACCAGCGGAGGATAAGAGCAAGTCTTCTGAGGAAGAGGAGGAGAAGAAGGAGGGGAAGAAGAAGAAGGACGAGAGTAAAGGAGGGAAGAAGGAGCCCGAGGCCAAGAGGAGGAAGAACGCTAAAGAGGAGGGATCGTCTGAGTCCGAGGATGAAGCGGTACGTCTGCTTTATTCTTTATATTTGTTTATATTTAAGACTGTTCCTCTCTCCACTCTTCCTCCAGACTCTGATCCCTTCATTTATAAATGAAATAAAGTAAAATTTACTGATGATCAGTGATGGTTTGGAGAGTCATGTCTGTCATCTGCTGGTGTTGATCCACTGTGTTTTATTATCAAGTCTAAAGTCACAAAATCTTACAGCACTTCATATCTTACAGCTTCCCTCTGCTGATAACAACTTTTATAGAGATGCAGATTTCATTTTCCAGCAGGACTTGGCACACTGCCTCAAAAGTACAAATTGACACTGATTTTTGGGTTTTTAAAATTGGCTGTAAGCTATTTTTTTTGTGATTCACTAGTATATATCTGATATACACATTTATGACTTACAAAGCAACTAAACACCCCAGTATAGCTTTCGTAATAAATATAATTTGATTTCATAATTAATAGACTACCGTATTTTTCGGGCTATAAGGCGCACTTAAAATACTTATTTTTTCCCAAAAATCGTCATTGCGCCTTATAATGCAGTGCGCCTTGTGTATGGATTTTGCTTGTGTTTACTGACCTCGATTTTTATGTGGTACACGGTGCTCTGTTGTGCAGAATTCCTCACCCACGCCAGAAAAAGATCCCCCTCTTGGGCTAGCGCGCGGTTACCTTTGACTGCCGTACTGCCTCTCGGCTGTGGTTCAGGGTAGCTAGTTTCCACTGTAGCTCCGTGGCCAGAACAAGGTGCCGGTAAACTTTCCTTTCCACCCGTTCTGGGGTAATAGCACAAACTGTTTCTTTTTAGCGCCCACTTCTAAGTAAAGTTAACCTCTTAACACGCGCTGGCCCACCGGCGGGCCAGAAATATTTAATATTTCATAACTGGCTGTGTTTCTGAATAGTTATGAACAGTTACAGGTTCAATATAGACATCCAATATACCATTTTAAAGCTTAGAATCTCTGCTTTTGAGCTATTTAGCCTATTTAGCGGAATATCCTTTCAGAAAATAAACATTTAGGGCGAAATATGCCTTGGTTATGATTTTAATAATTCATAACTCTCATATTTGCGTTTATCGTTCGTCCATATTTCATCGAATGCGGTCATGTCATACACCATTCGAACTGTCTGGCTCTCCGGATTCCAGAACTGTGCTTTTACTGTAGGATGTATGTTTCATGAATTAGAGCTGCGTCAGAGCGCATGTTTCCAGTAATAAAAGGCTCTCCTTTTGTCCTGGGGTAACCTCCGGTCACTGCCGCCACCCCCCGAACACACACCCGCGCTCAGCCACAGGTCCTACCTTCAAAACGCGTCCAGACTAAAGAGAATCCATCAATCCAGTCTCCTGTAATCCACAGTTATATCCAAACAGCGCTGGAAATCACTTCATCCAGAAATGAAACTTATCCAATCTTTATCTCTGTTTTAAAACCGTTTTATTCACCGAATTCGGCACAACACGCTATTATAGTCAGAAGCCTCGCGGAGTAATGCGGTACTTGCTGTGCTTCAACATAATATTATGGTCTGTCGGAGCGTTGCGGCTACCGTTGTCAGGAGCGTCGCGGAGTAATACGTACTTGCTGTGCTTCAACATAATATTATGGTCTGTCGGAGCGTTGCGGCTACCGTTGTCAGGAGCGTCGCGGAGTAATACGTACTTGCTGTGCTTCAACATAATATTATGGTCTGTCGGAGCGTTGCGGCTACCGTTGTCAGGAGCGTCGCGGAGTAATACGTACTTGCTGTGCTTGTTG
>NC_064414.1:56052500-56092500 GCF_023375975.1 Astyanax mexicanus
TAATTTAAAGTTCTGCAAATCCATATTTCACCATTTTCAGCCTCTCTTCTGTGGTTAAAAGGCTCCTGTTCTGTGTGTGTGAGGCTCGTATGTGTGCGAAGTTGCAGCCTGCAATTCCTTGATTCCTTGACGCAGTGCAGGCGCCGAAGTTGAGCTCTGCTGAACTTTTTTCCCGGAGGGCGGAGCTGCGTTCAACACAATGCAACCCAGTGTAACGACCACTGTTTGGCCAGTAAATGAGTCTGAAACCCAGGCTGCTTTCCACTCTGTTTATTCTGAAACAGATTAAACCAAATAAACCTTCACGTCTTGCAATGAACGGCTGCAGGTATAGCACACCTCCATCTCAGAGCTCTCACTCACTCGTCTGAGTGTTCTCTTTAAAACAGAATTTTAACATAACATGTACGTGATCGTATAGCTTGTTTTTCTCATAAAAATATATTCAAAAATTAACAGAGGAAAGCGTTTTTTTATCTTGTAGCACAACAGCATTAGAAAAATTAATTAATAACATATTTAGAAATATTTATAGAACATTTTTGGAGGGAAAATCCAGGGAGCAACATACCTGAAACAGATTAAATCAAATAATCCTTCACGTCTTGCAATGAACGGCTGCAGGTATAGCACACTGAGGTTGTAAAAAATAAAATAAGATAAAAAGGGATTCGCTTAATTCACATTTTACTTTAGAAAGCATGAGTTATATAATGCGGCCCGCACGTGCGGAGCATGTGTCTAGACTAAACTCGATAAAGTTAACATTTCTTATCAAATCTATAATTAATAGAGCACTAGATATTTTTATGAAGTTATAGAACAGTGTTTTTAAAGTTTTTAACTAGATAAAGATTAGAAAATATATATTTTAGAGAGAAACTGCAGCAGCTACGAACCATCCATCTCAGAGCTCTCTCACTCGTCTGATGGAGGTACGGCAGCAGCAGAGGGACACAGCCTGCAGGGACGTCAAAGCAAGAAATGAAAAGCTCCCAAAAATATATTTAACCTTTTAAAAAAATATAAACTTTCACAAAAAAATAACTTTTTAGACATTTTTAACCCATTTTTATAATAATAGAGCAATTTTGGTGAAACTCATTAATTATATTATCTGTTCATTTCAACTCTGTTACATGCAGCGGCTCTCTCCACTGAAATGAATAGGATGCTTTAAGTGCCAGTGGACACATACTGTAATAGAGAGGAGAATACTCACTTCAGAATCTATTCAAGGTTTTTCTTTTTTTTACCACCAGAAGGCGCTACAGAACAAGTCCAATCGAGCGAAATAAGTTTGTCAGTGTTTAAAAACACTGACAGCACTGCAGATCTATCTTTAAAGGCTTTTAAATTATAATAATATATTATTATCAGGGTATCCAATTTTTCTGGGCAATTTAAAATATCTAATTTACCTGATTTTAGTACTGTAGCACACATTTTAGTACTTTATTTCTTGCATTGATTTGTTCTTAGCTTTTATTGTTTTTTATTCATTTTATGTTTTGTAACTGTCTAACATTTTTTCTTTTGTCATTTATTTAGTATATTCAATTTTTTCAGCTTTAAATGTCTTATTTTGTATGTACAGTTCGCATTACTTTTTTCTTTTAATTAAAACTTGTTCTGCATTGAGTCTTAAATCTTTCTGTAAGGTGCTACACAAAATAAACTTGCTTTGCCCTATACAGCTTTTACACTTAAAACGTATAATCCTCTTCATTCTGTAATGCAGTGTTTACTGCTAATAACTTAACCATCTACTGTAGAGAAACTGAAATATATAAGGATGTTTTCTTTGCTTTTTTAGAAAAGTACATCATTTTACTTTCTAAAATTAAAGGAATATGTTCTTTTTAAGTGTTTGTTTATTTTTTACTTGGGTTTTAGTCGTTTAGCATCAAACACACTCATTCTAACAGTTTGCAGTTGTTTTCTGATATAATGGGGTAGAGATGAAGTAGGTAGGCTCTCCATGAACTCCATACAGGTCCTTTGGTATATATGTGTGTGTGTGTGTGTGTGTGTGTGTGTGTGTGTGTGTGTGTGTGGGAGCTTGGTTAGCGTGTGTGTGAAACTGATGATGGTGTGTGTTTCTCCACAGAGAGTAAGGTGATGAATGGAGACTCCAGTCCTGAGGAGAAGAGTGGAGAGGTGGAGGCTGAGAGAGATGGAGATGGAGAAGAAAACACTGCAGCTTCAGAGAAGATCAGGTAAACTCTTTATTTCCTTTATTTATCTTTATTTAATCACAATCACAAACATCAGTTTATATCAGTGAAGTCCCAGGTCGTCTACATCAGTGGTTCCCAACCTATGGGTCGCCAAAGATCCACGATGGGTCGCGAAGCCCTCTTGATTTTAAGGGGTTTCATTTTAATACTATATATAGTCTAGGGTAAGCAAAATTCGCCGCGCTGCGCTCTCTCTGTCTCTCTCTCTCTCTCTGGCGCGCGCGCGGGCGCTCTCTCCGGCAGCGCGGAGCTGAATTCAGCGCGAGGCTGAATATAATAATATAATAATATAAGAATATAAAACTCAGTTTAGTTAAATAAATGAAAATGAGTGAGGGCCTGTAAAGTTAATCAATTATTGTCCAATATTTGGACAGGTTGAGGTTTTGGTGAGCTGTTTTACTGATTTGAAACTGAAACTGATATTCTTTTTTTTTTTTTTTTTTTTTTTTTTTTAATATAAATTATTTTTTATTCATTTTAAATAGTTGTATTATTTTATTGATCTAATAATTTTTTTCTTCATAAGATAAAAATTCCTTATGTTTTATGTACCCAATTATACACTTACATCTTTTACTTTTGGGGGGGGGGGGGGGGGGTTATGTTGGGTCACCAAAGCTTACAATGGTAAAAATATGGGTCCCTGAAGAAAAAGGTTGGGAACCACTGATCTACATGGAAGGAGGAAAATCATTCTTATGAGTTTTGTTGGTCCATTCTGCAGAATATTTATAACTAATTTACTTATTTTTGAGTAACTTCAGTAAATTAAAATGTTTTTCTTATATCTTTGTACTAGGGATGCACCGATCAAATACCAGGATTGGATATTAGTCTTAATATTAACTACATTATTAGCTGGATCTGGTATATTGGCTGATCCATGGGACTGATTTAAACCTTGTTTTTAAACCTGTGCTGGGTTTATTTTTTAGTTAAACCAGTCTGTGCAGTATGTTTATTTTAACATATTTTATATACAAGTTTAATTTACTATGTATACTATCTATACACATGTTTACAGGGATTGTATTTGATCAAGGTATTTCTTTATTTCCAGGTTCAGCTGCTAGATTTTGCATTTATGTTTAAACGGTTAAAATATTTAAAATAATCTTTGCTCATATCTTATTTATTGGATATATATATTTTAAGTTTTACCCCTTTTTGTTCTGCATTTAAATGCTGTGTTCTGCATTTATATAGCAAATAAATGTTAAAGTTAATTTGTTGTTTCACAAAGTTAATGTTTGTCAATTCTAATGCCTTTATAGAATGTCTCATGTGGTAAAGTAATTTTTTATTAATTCAACATTGGTGTCGGTATTGACAAATTAAGAGTTTATCGGTGCATCCCTAGCTTACACTCCTGTTTAATAGATATTAATTGAAAACCTTTATTGCATATTAATGATTTGGTCTGGCACAGGTTTAGCGTTCTTTTTGTTTTTCTGTACATGCTTAAGTATATCATCACTTCCATTCAAAAATCTTGTATATCCAAAACAGCAAAAAACTTAACTTTCAAATTAAATCAGGTTTATTGTCATAAAGCAATATCAGTTGTACAGGTGATTTAAAAACAGGTTCATGTATCTATATTCTAAGTTTTTAGTGTTCAATGGATTAATATATAAAATCAGAAATATGGGAAAGTGAGAACTGTAGTGAGTTTGATTGAATTAGTAAAGTGTAAAATAAGAGTTTTTAACATGTTCAGTTATTCTAAACCTGATCCACAGTCGATCCTTTGTTTTTGCCGCTGTGCTGCTGCTGTAGTATAATATCAGCTCTATAATGGAAGATTAGTTCTAGAACAGGTAAATATAAATGTTACATAATCAATATCAGTATTGATCTATCTCTATCTTCCAGCAGCGCCGTGACTCCAACAGAGGAATCTGCCTGATGAAGCTCCGCCTCCTGTCGGTCCTGCTGCGTTTCTGTTAAACTCCTCACTGTGGGACGGATCTGAATATTCTTGCACAAAGTCCAGTTCAAAGAGCACCTTTCTGTAGTGTTAACTCCTCCCACCTCTAACTTCTCCCCAAGAACTCCTCCTCCCATCCCTAACCTCCCCACTCAGGCTCCACCCACCTCTAACTCTTATCTCCACACAGACTCCTCACACCTATAACCCCTACTCCCCTCACAGGGCTTTCCAATTCAGACTCCTCCCATTCCTAACTCCTCCCAACAGACTCCTCCCATCCTAATTTCTTCCTTCCCACAGACTCCTCCTATCCCTAACTTCCCCATTCAGGCTCCTCCCACCTCTAACTCTTATTTTCCCAGACTCCTCCCCCACAAACTCCTCCCATCCTATTTTCCTTCTTCCTCGCCCCCACTTAGACCTTCCAATTTACAAACTCCTCCCTCCCCAGGAAAAACTTATCCCCAGACTCCTCCTTCCTCCCCTAACAGACTCCTCCCCCTCCGCAGTGTGTGATGCTGGGGGGCGGGGCTGTGTTTTATCTGTGATGTTTTAGTGCCAGTCTGTGTTTTAACTGCAGAAACGTGTTCAGAGACTTTTCTAGAGTTTTATAGAGTTAAACTCTCGTAGCTGAGGGGAGCCACGCCCCCTTTCTGACTGAGCTGTGCCGTTTTTACTGACTGAATCATTCCAAAGTAAAAGTCTCTGTATTTCAAAGCTGCTAGAAGGAAATAGGAGTAACTCGCCTTCCGACCGCAAACCCTGAAGAGAAGCAGATCTGAACTGAGGATTAGAGGAGAAATACAGCAGATTGCAGCCTGATATAGAAAAATATAAATAAACCACTATAGAAAACATATTGATTTAAAAAAGCAATAATAAAAGCCATGGTAGAAAAAACCTATTGACTTAAAATATGTAATAGAAATTCCGTTGGCTTGAAACATATAATAGAAGCAGCAATAAAAAAAAAAAAAAACATATATACAATAGAAGTCAATCAGCATCTGCCCACTGATCACCGTTAAACATCTACTGAGTTAATTATTCACTAAATATTTATTGATCACAAAGAAAAGTATCTTAAACGCATCAATCTGATCATTTATTAATCGAACATGTAGCAGATAACGCTGAAACTGCTGTATTTCTCCTGTAAACCCACTTTAATCTGGATCTGGTTTTATATGCAGAATGTGAACAGAGTGGAACTGGAGTTCTGGTTCAGGTAAAGAAGTGGTTTTGCTGGTTTTTACTCTTTAATATCCTCCCTGTTCTCCTGTAGTTGAACTGTTTAAAGTGTTTCTAACTGCTGCTTAAACTCTTGTTTGTTTTGATACTGAAGTGCTTCCTCTCTGCGTTTCTCTCGTTTCCTGTTCGTATGTTTTTAATCTGTCCGTATCGTTTCTGCTGTTTGTGTAAATAAGAGTACTGTATTTTTGTGCCTTAATAAAGTAGAGCTTGCTTCAGGATCATTTCTGTTCAGTTATTTTATATTTCTGTGTAGAAAAATCTCATTTATAGAGTTTAGAATTGGGTAAAATGTGTTTTACTAATTCATTTTATTTTTAGTTTTTTCTGCCTCTATTGATTTTTCTTTTTTTAGGACTAATCTTTTTCAATGTATCTTTCTTTCCGTTCCTTTCTCTCTTCACCCCTCTCTCTACATCTGTCTCTCTTCACCTGTCTCGCTACCCCTCTCTCTCTCTACATCTGTCTCTCTTCACCTGTCTCGCTACCCCCCTCTCTCCACATAACCCCTCTGTACATGTCTCTTCACCTGTCTCGCTACCCCTCTCTCTACATCTGTCTCTCTTCACCTGTCTCGCTACCCCCCTCTCTCCACATAACCCCTCTGTACATGTCTCTTCACCTGTCTCGCTACCCCTCTCTCTACATCTGTCTCTCTTCACCTGTCTCGCTACCCCCCTCTCTCTACATCTGTCTCTCTTCACCTCTCTCTACATCTGTCTCTCTTCACCTGTCTCGCTACCCCTCTCTCTACATCTGTCTCTCTTCACCTGTCTCGCTACCCCCCTCTCTCTACATCTGTCTCTCTTCACCTCTCTCTACATCTGTCTCTCTTCACCTGTCTCGCTACCCCCCTCTCTCTACATCTGTCTCTCTTCACCTGTCTAGCTACCCCCCTCTCTCTACATCTGTCTCTCTTCACCTGTCTCGCTACCCCTCTCTCTACATCTGTCTCTCTTCACCTCTCTCTACATCTGTCTCGCTATACCTCTCTGCATCTGTCTGTCTCTCTTCACCCCCTCTCTCCACATAACCCCTCTGTACGTCTCTCTTCACCTCTCTCTACATCTGTCTCTCTTCACCTGTCTCGCTACCCCTCTCTCTACATCTGTCTCTCTTCACCTGTCTCGCTACCCCCCTCTCTCTACATCTGTCTCTCTTCACCTCTCTCTACATCTGTCTCTCTTCACCTGTCTAGCTACCCCCCTCTCTCTACATCTGTCTCTCTTCACCTGTCTTGCTACCCCTCTCTCTACATCTGTCTCTCTTCACCTGTCTCGCTACCCCTCTCTCTACATCTGTCTCTCTTCACCTCTCTCTACATCTGTCTCTCTTCACCTGTCTAGCTACCCCCCTCTCTCTACATCTGTCTCTCTTCACCTGTCTTGCTACCCCTCTCTCTACATCTGTCTCTCTTCACCTGTCTCGCTACCCCTCTCTCTACATCTGTCTCTCTTCACCTCTCTCTACATCTGTCTCGCTATACCTCTCTGCATCTGTCTGTCTCTCTTCACCCCCTCTCTCCACATAACCCCTCTGTACGTCTCTCTTCACCTCTCTCTACATCTGTCTCTCTTCACCTGTCTCGCTACCCCTCTCTCTCTACATCTGTCTCTCTTCACCTGTCTCGCTACCTGTCTCTTTTCACCTGTCTCGCTACCCCTCTCTCTCCACATCACCTCCCTCTACATCTGTCTCTCTCCATCTTTCTGTACATCTGTCTTTACTTACCCTCTCTCTACATCTTTTCACCCCTTTCTTTACCTCTCTCTACATCTGCCTCTCGCTACACCCCTCTCTCCATCTGTCTCTCTGCCCCCTTCTCTTTCTCCATCTCGCTCTCTCTCAAAACAATAATAAGAACATTTTAAATATAAAAGTTAAATATAGTTTATAGTTTCTTCCTGATTAAACCTGTATTTAGCGTCTGATTCTCCTGTAAATCTTTAATCTCTGATCTGGGGATGGGTTCTGCTGCTCTGGCTCGCTGGAAGAAATCAGTGTGAGAGAAACACGTGCTGAACACCATCACTCTTACTATCAACCTCCGGACATCCTCCTTACTGAAGCAAAAATAAATAAATAAATGATTGTGTACTGATTATCTGGAACTTCCTGTATTTAGTATAAAGTGTTAGTGGACCGTATTACAGGATTCTGTGCTTCATTCTTAGCTGTGCAGGAATTACAGTGTTTAACCCACCATATCATCACTATCCAATGAGAAGCCAAGAAAGGGACAGTTTGTGTTTAAATTAAGAAACCATAGATATATTTTGTCCATTGGACAGAAATGTTATGTATTTCTTGATTTACGTATTTAAATAAAAAAAAAGCCACAACTGTGATGTTTTTACATTCTACATTATCCAGTGGAAACACCATGAAGATACATAGGTTACCTGTCTCGTCATAAACCTGTGTGAACAGGTATCCAGCTCTGTGGAGAATCATGGGAAATCACTGTGCTGCATCCTATAAAACAGCAAAACACAACAACCTATAAAACAAAATAACTGCATAATAACAACACTGCAATCATTACAGTCTACATTCAGTTGATTTTGCACTTAAAACAAAAAAGACAAATATATCTAGACAAATATATATAATCATTTGATTAGCTTGAATACACAACACAAAATAATGCATTATAAAAATCATTAACCCCTTTCACACGCATCTCTAGACCTCAAAAAAGTATAAAAATAAAAACTTATTAAAGGAGAAATGTTTACAAAATGTTGTAGTGAAACATGATAAGTGTAGCCCACCTTAATTCCCCAATACAGCACTTTTAGCCGATGCTCCCAACAGGATTACAATGCAAGAAATAGGGGCATAGAGTTACTCATAAGGCAGAACGATTAATCATTTTTTAATTGACATCGTGATTTGAATGGACACGATTTTTAATCGCAGGAGCTGCTATTTGAATTAGCCAATAGCCTGCAAGAGTGTGTGTAAAGACGTGTCACGTGTGCCGCGATGTCACCGCGTTTGTAGTCCGTAGAGTGCTGGGGATTGTAGTCTTTGGGCTTATAGTCACTCCCATGCTCAGCAGGAATGATTTGTGTTGTTCCTTAAAATTTAAAAATAAGACCCTGAGAATATTTTATGTAGAAAGAAGTTTATAATTCTATTTGATTGATAGAAATGTTAACCACTGATACAGCTTTAGAGTTTAATGGATTAAAAATAATCACTATTTAAATCACAATATTCTGTGTTAAAATCGGGATTATAGATAGTTTGCCCAAATCGTGCAGCCCTAATTAAAAACCCATGCTAAGAAATCACTATTTTACATCATTAACAAACTTATAGTAGCTCCAAACTTGATTTGTAGAATTCTGAGAGCCCTGATATAAAAATAAAATAAAATAATAAACACACTGAGGATAACAGACTTCAGTCTGCAGCTGCAGAAACCTGTGTAAAAAACTGAACCTGAAGAAACAGACTAGCTATAGATAAAGAGTACAGAAAATAAGGTATTTAAATCAGAAATGACCAAATAAATGACGTACCTCTGCATCCTCTGTTGAGACTGCACCCCACAGGAGAAATTCATCTTTTAGAGGAATTCTGTTTTTATGTTTTCTGCAGTTTTTCCAGAGGAAATCACCGTCTGGATCGGACATGCTGTGTAGCTCAACATCCTCCGTCCTCCTCCATCGTGGAAAATATGGGTCCTATAAAAGCAAATCAAAGGGTTATCAAATGACACCACTAAATTATTAAATATCTTAATCTAATGTATTTAAGAGTAATGTTTTAAGTGATATTACTGTAGAATTTTGGATTAATGGGACCAAACTTAAAAAATTGTCCATTCACTTTTGCATAAACCAGATGTTGAAGTCCTAAAACACCAAGAAATTAGTTGATTTTTGGTTTTATTGTTTGTTTGTTTTTTGTTTGTTTGTTTGTTTTTTTAAATCAAATGGTCATTAAAATTTGGCTTGAAGGAAATATCATGAGAATTTATTGGTTAAAAAGTGTATGAACTCTTATTTGTATTTGAGGTTTATGTTTTTATTTTAGGTTAAGTATCTATCTAAGTAAAATGTATTTATTTAGCACCTTTTACAGACAGAAGTCACAGTGAACTGTGCTTTACAAAATAATTCATTCAACACAGAAACACTGAATTTAATATATTATCCAAAAGCCTGCTTAAAAAGAGAAGTTTTTTAAAAAGAGGATATTTTTAAAAGTGATATTAGTGTAGAATTTTGGAGTAATTGGACCAAGCTTTTTCCATTCGGTTTTGCATGAACCAAATTTTGGAGACTATAAAACCCAAGAAATCTAAGAGTTATATCAGATGCTACTATAACTGTATTGAAGAACACATGCTTTAGGATTAGGAATGTAAGTATCAAGTGAAATTACTCATCATTTTGGAATAATAAAATATATCAAACTTAAGACAAATGTCTATGAAGGTCTATAAAACAAAAGAAATAAATAAAGGGTTATTAATTAACACTACTGTAATGCTTTAAAACACTTTCTATAAAATTCATGATTCAAAAAGAACAAATTATATACACAGAAAGAGAGAGAGAGAGAGAGAAATAGCCATCTTCACTCGACCAATGATGGAATAAATCAGCGGACATGTGTATCTTTAGCTCCTGGCATTTCTAAACCCATAAATAATCACAAAACGAGAGAAGTGAAAAAGAACAGTTTGTAAACGTTTGAAAAGAGTGAGAGAGAGGAATGCAAAGGAGTGAAATTATTGCAAAAAAAAAATAAAGGAACACAAAGAAGAGAGACATTGCAAAAGATTCATCCTAAAATGTGAAAAAAGAAGCCTTATGTTTTTTAATTTGTTTACAATATCAGATTATTTTTAGTATAATTAGAAAAATAAATCAGAGTATTAAAAATGGTTTGTGCCAAATTACAGTTAATACAGGTTGGGTTTGGGTCAGGCAGGGTGTTGTTATGATTATTGGGTGAGTGGTGTTATTAGTAAATCAGCCACTAGAGGGCAGAACCAACAAATAGATCAACACTAATATCACTAAAACTGTAATAATAATAATAATAATAATCTTACAGTCTGATTAATAAGAGTACACTGTTCTCTGCAGTACCTTCTGTTTAAATTTAACACAACGCTGCACAGATAAAACATTAAAATCTCATTACTAAAACTAAAAACAGAAACTCAGTATGAACCACTGAATAATAAAGTTTAAAGTAATAATAATAAATAAAAGTGAGATAATGAGAAGTGATGAATTCTGTTAATGAAAAAAACAGAACAAGCACGAAATAAAGGAAGACCAACAGAAAGCACGCCGAACACACGACGCATCTCATCACCATCGCTAAAGATTTATAAACTATAAATCCATAACATTTTTTATATTAAATATTTTAATTAAATAATTAAAGAAGAAGAAAGACAGAATGATGTAGATGTGTCCGCAGAGACGTGTGTGCATTTGCACATCTGTTGTAGCGTAACGTAGCGGAGTAATGAATTCATTATAGAGTATTTCTACAGTAAAGTGTATTTTTACAGTATAGAGTATTTCTACAGTAAAGTATTCCTACAGTATACAGTATTTCTACAGTACAGTATATTTCTACAGTGAAGTATTTCTACATTATAGAGTATTTCTACAGTATAAATTATTTCTACAGTATTGAGTACAACATTTTACAGTACAGTGCATTTCTACAGTAGTTTTTCTACAGAAGAGTCTTTCTACAGTACAGATTACAGATTTGTACGGTATAGAGTATTTCTACAGTAGTTTTTGTAGAGTATAGAGTATTTCTACAGTATAGAGTATTTCTACAGTAGAGAGTATTTCTACAGTATAGAGTACAGGTTTGTAAGGTATAGAGTATTTCTACAATATAGAGTATTTCTACAGTAAAGAGTTCAGGTTTGTAGAGTATTTCTACAGTATAGAGTATTTCTACAGTATAGAGTATTATCTACTGTATAGAGTATTATCTACTGTATAGAGTATTTCTACAGTATAGAGTATTATCTACTGTATAGAGTATTTCTACAGTAAAGAGTTCAGGTTTGTAGAGTATTTCTACAGTATAGAGTATTATCTACTGTATAGAGTATTTCTACAGTATAGAGTTCAGGTTTGTAGAGTATTTCTACAGTAAAGAGTTCAGGTTTGTAGAGTATTTCTACAGTATAGAGTATTATCTACTGTATAGAGTATTTCTACAGTATAGAGTTCAGGTTTGTAGAGTATAGAGTTACAGTTTGAGTGAAATACTGCAGGCGTTGTTGTAGTTTGAGTAAATAAAGCTGGACGCTGCTCTGCTGGTTTAAACTGAGTATCTCTAAAACAACATTACTGTTAAAACTACAGACCGTTTATCAGTTTACTTTATATTTACATACAGAAAATAAACTACAACACTAAAGACTCGACACACGAGACCACAGCTTTAAACCCAACTTTAAACTCTAAAGACTGGCACTACCAAGACTGAGAGTTGTAAAGACTGGCACTACCAAGACTGAGATTAGTAAAGACTGGCACTACCAAGACTGAGAGTCAAAAAAGACTGGCACTACCAAGACTGAGAGTCGTAAAGACTGGCACTACCAAGACTGAGAGTCAAAAAAGACTGGCACTACCAAGACTGAGAGTCCTAAAGACTGGCACTACCAAGACTGAGAGTCGTAAAGACTGGCACTACCAAGACTGAGAGTCAAAAAAGACTGGCACTACCAAGACTGAGAGTCCTAAAGACTGGCACTACCAAGACTGAGAGTCCTAAAGACTGGAATTACCAAGACTGAGAGTCCTAAAGACTGGCACTACCAAGACTGAGAGTCGTAAAGACTGGCACTACCAAGACTGAGAGTCCTAAAGACTGGCACTACCAAGACTGAGAGTCCTAAAGACTGGCACTACCAAGACTGAGAGTCCTAAAGACTGGAATTACCAAGACTGAGAGTCCTAAAGACTGGCACTACCAAGACTGAGAGTCCTAAAGACTGGAATTACCAAGACTGAGAGTCATAAAGACTGGATCTACCAAGACTGAGAGTCGTAAAGACAGGCACTACCAAGACTGAGAGTCCTAAAGACTGGCACTACCAAGACAAAGAGCCCTAAAGACTGACATTACCAAGACTGAGAATCCTAAAGACTGTCTTAACCGATACTGATAGCCCTAATGACCGGCACTACCAAGACTGAGAGTCCTAAAGACTGGCATTACCAAGACAAAGAGCCCTTAAGACTGGCATTACCAAGACTGGAACTACAGAGACAGAGTCGTAAAGACTGGAATTACCAAGACAAAGAGCCCTAAAGACTGGTTTTACCAAGACTAAAATTTGTAAAGACTGGCACTACCAAGACTGAGAGCTACCAAGTACTAACTCTACCAGGAATAACATGGAGACCCTCAAATACTGATACTACAAAGTAGGGTTGAGCAATATGGCCCTAAAATAATATCACAATATTTTATGTTTTTTTTGCGATAGCGATACTCTTGACGATATCACAAAACACTACATTAAAAAAATATATATTTTAAGAATACACTACAGCAACAAAATTAAAATTACATTTCATTACTGCATACAATATAATATGGCACACTCCCAACTGAGATATTAAAAAATACTAGAATTTTAGGCACCGAGTGGTCCAGCGGTCTAAAGCGCTGCCACTATGAGCAGGAGGTCGCAGGTTCGAATCCCACTCATGCAGCTTTGCCATCAAGCTGCCGGCGCTCAGAGGGAGTACAATTGGCCCTGCTCCCTCCGGGTGGGTAGATGGCGTTCTTCTCTTTCCCCACATCACTCTTAGGGTGATGTCTGCAGCACAGGGCGTCTGTGAGCTGATGTATCAGAACCGAGTCACTTCGCTTTCCTCCGAGTGTTAGCGCTGTGATGCTGCTCGGTAATGCTACAGCATCAGCAGCAGCTCGAAAAGAAGCGGTGGCTGACTTCACATGTATCAGAGGAGGCATGTGTTAGTCTTCACCCTCCTGGTGTGTTGGGGCATTACTAGTGATAGGGGGAGTCCTAGTGAGTGGGTTGGGTAATTGGCCATGTAAATTGGGGAGAAAATGGGAAAAATTAGAAATAAAATAATAAAAAAATAAAATAAAAAATACTAGAATTTTATCAGATTTGTAACAGAAGTCAGTGATCCAGAATTATTAATCATGATTCTAATAATAATACTGCACTCCATATATCTCCATATATCCAGGATTAAAGTAAAATAAAAGATACTGGACAGATATAATCATCTGTATCTAGTAGATATATAATGGGAAATGAGAACAGTGTGAATTTTTCTTTTGATAAAAACAGCCTTCATGGATGTTATCTTTTGGGGATCTAGTCCCTGGCAGGTCTATCTGTTGGCTATACCAGCATTTAAGGGTCTTAGTTTTGGTAATGCCAGTCTTTATATTGCAATAAACAGTTTTTGTAGTAGGGGTTGTGTCATATCGTATCGTACGCAATAAAATCTCCAACTCTCCATTATACCCTGAAATATGGTGCCGTATCACCCAGCCCTAATTATCACATCAGGGTGATACAAGCTGGTATAGGATACAAGAGCTGGTACTAAAATAACTGAGAAAAGAGCATAACAGCGTCAAATCATGATACTTCCACCCCCATGTTTAACAGTTAGACTGAGGTTCTTATGCTGGAATGCAGTGTTTTGTTTTTTTTTTGCCAAAAACAATACTTTTTCTGTATTTTCTTTAAAGATAATTTCATTTATTTATATTTCTAATTAGTATAAATAGTCATCATACACTTGGATGGATGGATGGATGGATGGATGGATGAGTCAGCGCGTGTTACAGTTAATGTAATGAGTCACTCGACATGTGTTGAAATGAATTACTGTAATGATAAGAACCTGTTGCTCAACAGTGTACTACACACACACACACACACACACACACACACACACACAGCTAGTAATGAATATGATATTGAGAGCTGTCACTCAGCAGAAGTTATGTAATGTCCTGAAAGATGTCCTGAATTTGCACCTGATTAAACTGACATGTAACAACAGTACAGAAATAATAATATTTATATAGCTGTTATAGATCTACAGATATGCATGTAGATCTGAGTTTGAATAAGTGAACACATCCTCTACAATAGTTTACTGAAATGACATTTTTAAATTAATAATTATATCATCATAATATATTAATATAACAGAAATAAATCACCAGTCAACCCCTGCCAAGGCTCCACTCACTAGTAGGGCTGCAACGATTAGTTGATATAATCGACAATGTCGATTATTTAAATATGTCAACATTTGTTTGTCGACTAATCGTTAATTTCTAACAGTACAGAATTACACAAAGTGCTGGAGACAGAAGCGCAATGAGAGATGGGTAAATGGCTCACTCACACAGTTTACACTCAACTCAGTGTGTGTTTCCAAAAGTGCCCAAACACAACAGATTACATATTTAATTACTAAATTTAGTACTTCCCACGCTTAAACAACATCTAGACATTTAAATGCATTTTAAATCTCATGTTCAGCTGTTTCTGTTGTTTTTAGAGATGGAGAACATGAAGAAATAATCATCATCGAAAAAATAATCATCAGATTAGTCGACTACCAAAATAATCATTAGTTGCAGCCCTACAAACAAGATCAGTGGAAAACACAACATTTTCCAGAATTTCCCTCTAAAATCAATAAAATATCTATCTAGCTATTTATTTGGTTCTGCTGGTTGAGATCCTCAGACAGTGCACAGCAGGATTAGCCAGCAGACTTCTTCTGAGGGAGGAATCTGTACCTATTGTACCTATTGAGTCAGCAGATGAGGGATTTGTAAGAACTTAACTCAAATATTGAGTTATGTGCTAAGCATGAACTAGCCTGTTCCTGTTTTACTATTCAGCACAAGCTAACACTATTGTGTGTTAAAAGCTCAGTGTAAACATGGGGCGTGGCCAGCAACAGCTTATTTGCATAAAAGTGTCAGAGCTCTTAAATGTTTTTTTTCTGAAAGGGAAACTGGTAAGAATAGAGCTGGTGAGATCTTTATCTTTATCTTTATATGAGAGTTATTATCTGTTCTAATTTGTGTAAAAACAGGTTTTATATCTCCTTTAAAGAATTTTATAAAAACTTTTCTTTCTGAAACATCACCCTGAGAAACTTCAGCATCTTTATTTTCCAGAGTTTAGCTCAGAACTATCCACTAACAAAAGACTTTAAACTGATAAACTACTGCTGAAACCAAATACTGTTGTAATTCAACCCTTCATATTCATTATAACACATGCACAGAACATTGCTGTGAGGAGCATTTGATTGCAATCAGCCTCCTGGAGTGAGAGCATCAGAGAGGACAGGTTGTTTTATAGAATGCCTACTAGGGGTGTATCGCCATATCGTATCGCACACAATAATATCACCAACATGTTTGAATATGGTGATTATTGATATTATATCCTGAAATATTGTGCCATATCACCCAATTATCACATCAGGGTTCTACTTTTTCTTTTTTTTTTACTGTTTTTATCAAAATAAAATTTTGTTCTCATTTCCCATTATATATCTACTAGAGACAGATTATATCTGTACAGTATCATTTATTTTACTTTAATCCTGGATATATGGAGATATTTGAAGTGTATTATTATTATTATTATTATTATTATTATTATTATTATTATTATTATTAGTATCATGTTATTCTGGATCATTGACTTCTGTTATAAATCTGATAAAATTCTTGTATTTTTTTATATCTTGTATTCGTGTATTTTTTATTAAAGGGGTGTGCCATATTATATCATTATGTATGCAATAATAAAATCATATTTTTATTTTGTTGCAGTAGTGTTTTCTTGAAATATATATTTTTTGAATTCAGTGTTTTGTCATATCACCAAGAGTATTGTTATTGCGAAAATACCATGAAATATCGTGATATTGTTTTAGGGTCATATCTATGACGCCCATCACTAATGCCTACTATTGACCATACTGACCAGTGATCAATCAACCTCACTCACAAGATAACACCTCACGACTTACATAGGTGTACTTCATGATCTATTCACATACTGTTTTCCCATAACTTTTTGTCAATGTACTCTGTTTACAAGCTCAGTATACATGTAATATAGATGTATACACACACTATTATTTTATATTATACCACAGTGAGTCCCGTCCCTGCAATGTGATTGGCTGAGAGGCGTAATATGAGTGCCTTTATCAGCCGGAAATGCACTGTAACCGAAGCTTTTTAGATGTATTACTTCGCCACATACAGGTAACCTAGCAACAATGCAGCACTTACAAGCCAAATACAAACCAAATGCGATATCATTATACACCACTGGGGGAGCTGAGCCCAGTGATTCAAAAATACATTACAACAATTATTATACAAATTATCAGACACCAATTTCATGTTAAGAGTTGTTATTTTTAAAATGAAAGCTTAAGTGTATATATTTTCCAGGTAATATAGGGTATTTTAAGCTGAACGTAAGGTGGACACTTGTAATTCTCTTGTAAAAGAAACAAAACTTTAATTCTTAAAAAATACCTTTGCTTTCAAAGTCAAACGAGTGCTGAATGTTAATCTACACAGATTTATTTCCTAAAAACTGTTTATTTGGGTGAGTAAAGCACTTTAGTTTAATTACAGTAAGCTTAGATTCACACAATTTTGACTGAAATGGCTAAAAAAAAACAAAAAAGAGGGCACCATGCTAAACTAGAACACTGCAGCGCTTACAAGCCAAATACAAACCAAATGCGATGTCATTATACACCACAGGGAGCTGCTGGATCCCATAAAGGCACAGTGCAGAAATGCTAAGCCAAACAGCGCAGCTACAAACAGAGCAGCAAAGGAACTATTTTAACTGGAGGAGTTTTTATAACCAATCAGATCCTATTTTCTCCTCCTCTTTATCTCTTTAATATTTTTCAATAAACAGTAATAATGGAACTGTGATATAATCACAACAATACATTAGAGGTTCGTGCTATAATGTGCAATATTGGCACTGCTGTGATGCGGTCGCAGGCACGAGGCCTGAGGCCTGAGGCCGATATTACACGTTATAGCGTGAACCTCGAGGGTACTATTGCTTAATTTTCCAAGAAATTCAAGAAAATACAAGCTAAAATTATGATTTTAATACTGTAGAACTTGCACTGTCGGATCATCACCTTCAGATCGATGTTTTTTTCACAGCCGTAACAGAAAGATTATAAATATTCTGATCATGGGAGATTGCATGGTGGAGGATTTCCCTGCAGATTGACGTTGGGTGGAGAGAGCTTTCAGCTGTCAATCAAACCCTGATCCCGCCCAGGTGCTGCATGCCACAGGTGTCACGCTGTCCACCAACTGTACACACTGTCAGTGAGGCGGAACATAGGAACCGCACCCACACACACACACACACACACAGTCAACCCACCCACACACTCACTCATACACACACACACACACACACACACACTCACCGTTCACCATAAATATTTACTGTTTCCAAACAAGTTCTACCCCTGCGTGTAATCCCTGCTCCAACAGCGGGCACCGCACCGCACTGTGCCCACTGCTGCACCAATTTTCATCTCTACACACACACACACACACACACACACACACACACAGCCACACACCTGTTAAAACATTCTAAAATTCTAAAGACTGGCACGGCCAACAATAAGAGAAACCTAAAGACTGGCACCACCAACAATAAGATAATCCTAAAAAGACTGGCACCGCCAACAATAAGAGAATCCTAAAGACTGGCACCACCAACAATAAGATAATCCTAAAAAGACTGGCACGGCCAACAATAAGAGAATCATAAAGACTGGCACCACCAACAATAAGAGAATTCTAAAGACTGGCACCACCAACAATAAGAGAATTCTAAAGAGTGGCACCACCAACAACTCTGCTGCTCCATGCTGTTTACACACTGAGCGTGGCCTGTGCTGCATTCACTGCTCACAGCCACACGACTCTGTTTACTACCTGTACATCTGAGCTGCATGTCCCTTTGAAAACACAGAATCTTCTCAATGCTATATATTAACTTTCTTACTCCCGCACCAGACTCTGGCTCTGACCAATCAGAGGAGACGATGTGCTTGTGTACTTTATTAGTGCGCATTTTGGTGGCCTGTGTGAAAACAAACCAAACAGAGGGAGAAACTGAAGCTCCAAATAAACAAACTCATCAACTGGTCCGGACCCTCACAGTTTGCATCTTAGTACAGTAAGGCTGTAGAGATACCCGCCACGAACCGGACACACACCACCACAGCCACAGTGTGTGTGTGTGTGTGTGTGTGTGTGTGCGCGTGTGTGTCGCTACATGCCCTCTCATGCTGTTCTCACATATTTTCTCTATTGAGCGTACCTGTCTGAGCACTCATCACCACACACACTGCGCTAATACCCAGCCTTTCTGTTCCACTGAAAGAGTGTGTGATTGCAGATGACAAATGAGGCGGCAAGACGAGTCAGACTGCAACAGGCTCAGGTGTGTTAGCATGCGCCAGAGTGTGTGTGTGTGTGTGTGTGTGTGTGTGTGTGTGTGTGGGAGTGAGAGAGAGAGAGAGAGAGAGAGAGAAATAAAGAGAGAGAATGTATGTGGTTTGAGGTGAGACCACACAGTGTGTGTTCATGTGTCCAGTATTATTAGGCATGACTGTATGTGTGTATATATATGAGTGTGTGTGTGTGTGGTGCTACTAAGCATGAATGCATGTAAAGAATATACACTAAAACACTAAAATTACATTTTCAATTTAATATTCTTTATGAAAAAACACATTAAATATACTTTCTCTGTATTTCAATAAAATGTATTTTAAGCAATATGCTTTAAATTAAACACTGTTTTAATAGAATATACAGCTCTGGATAAAATGAAGAGATCACTTCAGTTTCTGAATCAGTTTCTCTGATTTTGCTATTTATAGGTTTATATTTGAGTAAAATGAACATTGTTGTTTTATTCTATAAACTACAGACAACATTTCTCCCAAATTACAAATAAAAATATTCTCATTTAGAGTATTTATTTACAGAAAATGAGAAATGACTGAAATAACAAAAAGATGCAGAGCTTTCAGACCTCAAATAATGCAAAGAAAACAAGTTCATATTCATAAAGTTTTAAGAGTTCAGAAATAATCAATATTTGGTGGAATAACCCTGGTTGGTTTTTAATCACAGTTTTAATTTCATGCATCTTGGCATCATGTTCTCCTCCACCAGTCTTAGGGTGTTTCACACCTGTAGTTTGTTTCTCTGGTCCGGATCAGTTGATGAGTTTGTTTACTTGGAGCGTTTTCTCCCTCTGTTTGGTTTGGTTTGGTTTCACACAGGCATAAATGTAAACACACCAAAACGCGCACCAATAAACACGCGAGCAGGCTGTGTCCTGTGATTGGTCAGAGCGTGGTCTGGCGTGGAAGTAAATATAGATAAACAAAAAAGTAAATATAGCAAGAAGATTCTGTGTTCCATGTATATGTGTTTTTACACTGAACGCTGAAACGTTGCGCTTTTATAACACAGTGTTTCTATGTGCAGCGCAGATGTAAACATAATAAACAGAGTTACTCAGCTGTGTGCAGTGAATGCAGCACGACCGCGCACGCATGGACACAGTGTTTGTTCTTAGCTGTGGTAATTAGCGCTATCTGGCTAATATATCAGTTTAGACTGCGTCTTATCAGCCATTTAGCTCAAATAAATGGCTTATATTAAATAGCTGGGTCGGATCGAGACCGGATCACGTTCTCACCAAAGCGAACCGCTCCAGAGTTCGATTGGTACCGGACCGAGACCACCTCCTCTAGCTGGTCTCGGTCCGGTTCTTTTGTTCCGCACCTGAGTGCGATTACTGTTTTCACACCTGCTCAATCGAACCGCACTAAAGTTAGAAACGGACCAGAGTTCGTTTTAACCGGACCAAATAGTGCTGGTGTGAAAACGCCCTTAATCACTGCTTTTGGATAACTTTATGCTGCTTTACTCCTGATGCAAAAATTCAAGCAGTTCAGTTTGGTGGTTTGATGGTTTGTGATCATCCATCTTCCTCTTGATTATATTCCAGAGGTTTTTAATTTGGTAAAATCAAAGAAAATCATCATTTTTAAGTTTCTAGAGCTGTATGTGGTTTGAAGTGAGACCACACAGTGTGTGTGTGTGTGTGTGTGTGTGTGTGTGTGTGTGTGTGTGTGTGTGTGTGTGTGTGTGTGTGTGTGTGTGTGTGTGTGTGTGTGTGTGTGAGGAATGCCTGTGCGTGTGAGAGGTGGTTAAACCTGAGAAGATTCCACTCCTCAGACTCTGTACCTGTCTGGCTCTGAGCCAACGGACTGGACCGGAAACTTCCATCCAACCAACCATCAATTACAGCTCCATTAGCGCTGTCAGAGCTCCTGCTAATAACACCACGACAACCACCGCGTTACCTGTTCTAGCACTATTAGCAGCACTAGCATCGTCTCCTCATATGACTTTTTAACCTTTCTGTAGACCTGAGGCTGAGAAAATACGAGCTGCACTGTGCAGATTCATTTAGGGCGTTTTAGTGTGTCTTTGCTATTGTAATAACGGGAAAAGTACACCTTACGCGTCTCGAAACTCCAAAAACAGTCAAGGACCAACATGACTGGGCATAACGTGAAACACGAAACCAATCAGAGTCTCTCTGTTGCTCATCATTCTCTTTAAGAGTAGATCACTCTCTCTCTGGCGTATGTCCTTAGACCCTCAGTTCTGTTGCTGCAAGCCAGTCCAGTGTTTCGTTGTCCAGGTCTATTAGACCTTGAGTGCCATTTGGTGGCCGGAATTTGGGGCAAGTAGTCATCACGTGTTCCAGAGTTTGTGATTGGTCCCCACATTCGCAGTGGGCACTGTCTGTAAGACCCCACCTCTGCATCACTGCACCAAAGCGCCCTACTCCTGTTCTCAGGCGGTTTAGGGTTGTCCACTCCCTACGGGTAAGATGCTGGCCAGGTACATCCGTCGGATCTTTGATAAACTGATGCAGTGTAGATGGTCCTGCTGCCTTCCACTGGTCCTTCCATCTTGCCCTCACCCAGGAGGCCTTGGAGATGTCAACTGGTGTTGTGCAGAGCAGTTCCTGGGCATGTGTGGCAAAGGGGCGTTGGGACTTGAGGCGCATGCGCTGTGAAGACTTTGTGACGGTCTTGTGGAGGAGGTGGGATTCACTCATCTGTGCCTTCCGAGCTAGAACCAGCATGGCTGCTTCTCTTCTGAGCTCTGACTGTTGGCGTCTGTCTAGGTTGTATTCAGTCAGTGGAGCTCCTGTGTTTTCTGTTACCAAGACAAACAAGATAAAACTCCAGAAATGTACCTGAACACACCTCATTTCCAGAACACCACGCCCATCAGTGTATATATATTCAGAAGCTCTTCTGCTGTTTAAAACAGGCAGGAGGAATACAAGACAGTGTAAGATAGCGATGAGCACTGCGACATGCCTAGCACTGGGTGTAAAATAGGACTCAATGTAACAATTGGAGTCTGACTGAGACGACCAAGTATAGAGGTCCTAAAAACTGGCAATACCAAATGTAAAAGCCTTAAAGGCCAGTTCTACCAAAAATGAACGCTCCAGATTTATCACCAATCCAGCATTTATGGAGCAGCTGGGACTTCAGCTTCAACCTACGAGTGTAGAGCTACAGGATCTACAGGCCCAGCTGTAGCAACATCTGTGGGTAAATGTGCTGCAGGATCCATACAGAACCTGTAGAACCTCCAAACCCAACCCTCTCAATCTCATCTTATATCCAGCATAGAGGAACCAACAGGATCTAAACTAAATAGAGCTTCATTTCAATAGTTTTAAACCAGGGGTGTCCAAACTTTTTTTTGTTGGGGGACAGAAGGAGAATTATATTTGAAGTCACGGGCCACAGACTCAAATAATGAAATATACCACTTTAAATAATACATTTTTCCTGATTATGTCATTTACACACCATTTTACTTGACTTACTATCTTTATCTTTGACAGTGTTGTGTAAACTAAGATTTCTCAAATTGATGTTTAATTTCATGATGTCTCTTAATATTAAACTACTTAATTACAGCAACTTTTAGACTCATTACCCTGTTTTTCTGCGCTAGAAATGCGCACTCTCTCCGCTTTTAGACTCTTTGGCCCGTTTTTTCTGCACTAGAAATGCGCACTCTCTCCGCTTTTAGACTCTTGGGCCCGTTTTTTCTGCGCTAGAAATCCGCACTCTCTCCGCTTTTAGACTCTTTTGCCCGTTTTTCTGCGCTAGAAATGCTCACTCTCTCCGCTTTTAGACTCTTTGGCCCGTTTCTGACACCTAGCGTTCAGACTTTGAATCTCACATTATAAAAACCTGCTTAACAGCGGGACAACTTTCATTCTATTTCTAAAATACCTCACGGGCCGCTCCAAAAAAGGAAACGGGCCGCAAATGGCCCGCGGGCCGTAGTCTGGACACCCCTGTTTTAAACAGTTTTACCAATTAATTTTTATTATTTCACTCTGATACTCTAATATAATTTCATTACATTCACACACAAACATTCAAACCTAAATAAATATAATATAATGAACTGGTGAACTGGCAGGTTGGGTGGCAGGGTCAGTGACTGGCGTAAAGCCGGCGAGTGCCGGGCTGGCGTTCTTCACCCTCAGCGTCAGCTACAGTAGCGCCCACACTGCAGGCAAATCAGCCCAGAGAAGCACCATTTGTTGTGCAAATATATTAGTATATTCAAACTAATCCACACAGACATGACAGAGTGATATGGCTGAGAGCTGACACGCTGACACACACACACACACACACACACATACATTTTTTATGCACGTTTGACTTGCTGAGGACTGGCTCGTGTGATTTGTATGTTTTTTAAATTTTCTAAATAAAAACAAATGATGGATCCCAGAACTTAACTGGGTTTGCCATGGCAAAGAGTTAGCTTAGCCTCGTAGCTCCAGCACTAAGCTAACCCCCAAATATATGGACATATCTTTATACATTGCATTTTTAGTCCAAAATACATTCCATACACTACAATTTATTTTAGAATATACTGACTACATATATATATATATATATATATATATATATATATATATATATATATGACATTAGCTTTGGAAAAAAAATAAGAGAGCGCTTAAAAATGATGATTTTCTTTGATTTTACCAAATTGAAAACCTCTGGAATATAATCAAGAGGAAGATGGATGATCACAAACCATCAAACCACCAAACTGAACTGCTTGAATTTTTGCACCAGGAGCAAAGCAGCATAAAGTTATCCAAAAGCAGTGTGTAAGACTGGTGGAGGAGAACATGATGCCAAGATGCATGAACAAAAAACTGTGATTAAAAACCAACCAGGATTATTCCACCAAATATTGATTATTTCTGAACTCTTAAAACTTTATGAATATGAACTTGTTTTCTTTGCATTATTTGAGGTCTGAAAGCTCTGCATCTTTTTTATTACTTCAGATATTTCTCATTTTCTGCAAATAAACGATCTAAATTGCAAAGTGTTTAATATAGAATAATATTTTTATTATAGAATAAAACAATGTCCAGATTCTGAAGTGGTCAATCAAATCTTAGTCTAAAACAAGACTTTGCAGTGGTTGTGTCTGAGTAAAGATTAAGACTCTTTTTTTGAGTGTTTGTAAACACTGAGTCAGAGTCAAGACCAAGACTTTGCATTTGTCCAGTCAGAGTTAAGACCAAGATTATACTGCAGTGAGAACTGTGATGGCAGAACCAGTTCTCATAACTACTGTTGGATGGTTTTTGGAGAATGGGAGTTTTAGTGAAGAAAAGTTTCAGTCTGGAAGCTGTAAGTCATCCAGGGCAGTCCTTCCATCCCACCCACACACACAAGCCTGAGTCTCAAAACCAAGACTATGCAATTGTACAGTCCCAGTCAAGACCAAGAGTTTGAACCATCTCCCTCCTTTGTAAAGACGTACAATGAAATAAACCCTAAAGTTTAAAACTAGTAGTAACCAGCAGCAGCAGGTCAGTTACTGAACTTTAGCGCTCCTGATGACGTATCTGGTGCTTAAAGGGTTTCACAATCCTTAAGGGGAGGATTTCACCCTTTAACCTTCTAACTCTGTTCCAAGGGGAAGGGGTACACTCAGAAACAAGGGGTAGGGGTAAGTGGTAGGGCCACGGGGTGAAATGGGATTGGGCCTAGGATTTTGTATACTGGTAATTAAGATTAAAGATAATCCTGTCTGGATAGGGCTAAAGACTTGGCTTTATCGCTATCATTTTGATTTAAGCCCTCTCCAGACGAGATCATTTTCTCAGGGGGGGCGTCTGTGAAAAATATTTTACACTTCTACTCAGTGATAAAACTCCTGCATCCCGAATGCAATTGAAAAAACAGGAGAACCGGTGAGTTTTTAGACTTTTTTTCGGTCACATGACATCAGTAGTGTTCAGTAGCTTCTCCATTTCCACTCACTGTTGTGCTTCTCCATGGAAACGCGCACCCAAAGCGCAGCAGTGAACAAATATCTAATTTATTAAAGGCGAGGAGACGAAACTCAGATGTGCGTCCGGACGGGACTAAAATTACCGGAGGAGCACGGAGTTCAGAGAAAAACAGTAGATAATTCAGCCTGTAATTTTCTCAGAGGACGGCTCAGAAATAAAACACCTACATGATCGTTCTGGACGGGAATAAAATCACAGAGGATAAAAACCCCCATAAAAGAGACAATTACCCAGAACCCCCTGAGAAACTCAGTCTCAATTACTGTAGTTATATTGTAGAGTCTGAGTTAAGAGTAGGGGTGTATCGCCATATCATATCGTACGCGATAATATCACCAACATTTATGAATATGGTGAATGAGATTATACCCTGAAATATGGTGCCATATCACCCACCCCTAATTATCACATCAGGATTTTTCATCAAAAGAAAAATTCACACTGTTCTCATTTCCCCATTATTTGTCTACTAAAGACAGATTATATCTGTCCAGTATCATTTATTTTACTTTAATCCTGGATATATGGAGATAAATGGAGAAGTGTAGTATTAGTATCACGACATTCTGGACCATTGACTTCTTTTACAAATCTGATAAAATTATTATTTTTTTGAATACCTTAGTCAGGGGCGTGCTATATCATATCAAATGCAAAAATTGCATTTTTCATATTTTCATTTTGTTGCAGTAGTGTATTCTTGAAATATATATTTTTTTGCTTAAGTGTTTTGTCATATCGCCAAGAATATCGTTATTGCGAAAATACCATGAAACATTGTGATATTTTTTTAGGGCCATATTGCCCAGCCCTAGCTGAGACAGTGATTTTGGTCTCAGTTTTGGTCTTGGTTTGGGCAGAAATGTCAGTTTCAGTCTGGAAGCTGTAAGTCATCCAGGGCAGCCCCACCATCTCACCCACACACTCTATTGTTTGGCAAAGAAAGCTGTTGCTCCACATCGGAGACCGGCTCGGCCTCGGGCTCTGGCTCACATGTGCAGGTAGGCAGAGAGCCAGCTGAAAGTGTGTGGAACAGCATTTCGGTTGGGCTTTAGTCACAATATTAGTCAAATGCTCGTCTATAGCATTGGGCTTTTCCTTAACCAGCGTGCACACACAATCAGACCCACCGCATGTAAATCAGGAGGCCAGTCCAGCTGCTGCTGCTGAACCAGAGCTTCTGGAACAAAAGCCCGGAGCTCGCCGGAGCGCCGCAGAAAAAACCCCAGCGTCCTTATTAAAGCCTCCGCACGGCTTTACGCTCTGCATTACGGCGTAATTACAGGGTGTCTGTTCTGCAGAACACTTTGGCACACTTCTAAAGCAGACAGCACTCGTCTCCGTGCCAAAGCAGATGTACGGAGGTGCTTTGAGAAAGTCGGAGAGGCTTGAAAAGGCTGCATTGTGTGCCGGGAGTGGGGGGTCATTTACTCTAACAGCTTTATATATCTCCACTTAGCGGAAGAAAAATAGTGCAGAAGAGGTTCTGGAGCTCCGTTTACAGAGCAGGAAATTAGCCCGACAAGAAAACGCTAAAGCCTCCAGTGTGGGGGGGGATAATAAGGCAAATCCACAGCTCGGCGGGGTGAGGATGGAGTGTGTGAGAGTGTAAATGCTGGTACACATGCCGGGGCTTGCGTTGACTCTGTGCCATAAGAACAGGTAATCCGGCGGTGGCAGTGATTGAGGAGATACAAATCCCGCAGTTACAGACGCAGCGCAGGTGGCACATACCGGCCGGGCCTCATTTTTGCCTCCGCTCAAATGCCAACCGCTCGCCCTGAAGCTGCCAGATTACCCACAAAACCTCTTAAAGACCATGAGCTCGAATCTCTGAGCGCTGGAGTTCCATTTAAACCAGAGAGGCTGAAAAAAAAAAGGTCTTATCTGGTCTAAAACTGGCCGAGATATAAACTGTAGACGTGCCAAACACTTATTACACATTATACACCTTAATAACTGATGATGCATTTCTATTGACAGCACTAAGTATATTGGGAAACATACTGTACAGTAATTGATGTTGCTACAGCTGGGCCTGTAGATCCTGTAGCTCTACACTCGTACGTTGAAGCTGAAGCAACCAATCAATCAATTAACCTTTAATTTAACTCAAAAGTACATTGAGGGCAACCATCATTTTCAATGTAGCCGAGCATTTACATTAGTACAAATACTACAGGGATTGACATGATAAAGAAAATAATAACTACATTTAATCATTTTAAAATGACAGTAAATAAAATGCAAAAAAATAGATACAAAATAAAAATAGAAAAATGAAAAATAATAATAATAATGATAATAAAATTTGGTTTAATTGAGAAACTAAGATCAAAAGATGATATGATAAATACAAAAAAGTATGGTACAATACAAAATACAAATAAATAAATGAATTTAAAAAAGAAATTAAATTATAATAAATATCAAAATAATTATAATAAAATAAATTATTCAAAATAATTTAAAAAGCAATCTTACCAGTGATTATTATACCCCTCAAGTGTGCATCTGAAAAATCTCCATATGAAGGGCGAACAATCCTACAAGAATCGGGAAACGGGATTGGGCCAAAGACTTTCCAGTAGATTTGCAATAATAATAATAATTAAAAATTTGGTGTATACATACATGTAATGTATACATAAAAGTATAGTGTGTCTTTGTCATCATAACGACAGGAAAAGTACACCTTGCACGAATCGAAACGCCCAAAAGTCATGTATTAATTCTCTTAATTAATTATGGCTGTGGTTAATTATGTGCGTAACATGAAATAAACCAATCAGAGTGTCTCTTGCTCATCATTCTCTTTAAGAGTCAGGTGAGCTCTGACGTGACGCTGCTTTACGTTATTTTACGTTATTTGGCGGACACTTTAAAAAATGTTAATTGAGTTTATTGTGATAACTCAATTTAAATACCTGTATAATTTTTAAAAAATGAGCTACTGCATCTACCTCATCTGTTTTATTTGATGTATATATATTGCTGCACTAAAAGGTAGTAATTCTCATTTGTAAAAGTTTGGTTTAATGTCACTTTGACATAATGTTGGAAAAAAGTAAGCAATGATATTATTTCAAGTTATATCAAGTCATATTTTTTGAAGAATAACTGAAAACATACTTAAATTTGGTATATCAATATATGTATCGTTATCATTATATAAAAAAAAAATCCATATCGTGATATATGATTTTTCCCATATCGCCCAGCACTACAGACTACTGTATAAAATGAATACCAGTCTTTTTTTAAACCTTTATATTATTGAAGCTCTTCAAGTAAAATTATTCAACTTTAGCCTTTAGACCTCAGAGTTTCCAGATAGTCTACAATTTAATATATTTTAATTTAAGTGTATTTATTTATCTATCTGTCGATCTCTTGGCCTGTCTAAATAAAAGGTATATAAGCTGTCAAATCTAAATTTCAGCCGTTGACATGAAGCTCTAAGTCTTCTGAAGCATGTTTGCTCTCTTAGTAGCTCCTACATGAAATTCTGACAACGCTCTGAGTAAACATGAGGACAGGGTACTGACTGACGACCAGAGAAAAGACCGCGCTCATCTCCAAACACACAGCGCACTGTTCTGCTGTTAGCGGGGTGTTCCCATCTACATACTTTCCCCCAATAGAGCTTTAAACTCAATCTAATAATACAATATACAGTATCCACACCTCACATTTCTGCAAATATTCAGTTATTATATCTTTTCATGGTAAAGCACTATTCAAATTAAATGTGGATATTTAATAATTTATAGTAGTCAGTGTACAGCGTATATATATATACAGTATATATATTAGTACAGATTTACTGTCCTCTGAAAATAACTCAACACACTGGTATTAATATCAATTTCCTTATACAGGCCACTGAATATTTAATATGCCACCTCATGGCAAATAACTCTCTAAAGATGTGAGAAACAGAATAAGAAGATTGCTAAATAAAACAGATACATGCAGAAACACGGTAAGCATGTTTCTTCAGTGCCCGCTCACACTGCCCCCCCCCCCTCTTTCCTGAGATATTATAATACAGTAAAAAAGCTTTAGTCTGCCTGACTTATACCACACTTTATTATTATTACTGCCCCCTCTCTTAACAACACAGGAAACAAGCAGCATTAAAAAAATAATCATGATTATAATTCATTTTAAGGGATTAAATGTACTAATAAAATATATTTTTACTTTATTAATGTAATGCTGTTATTGTTTAAAATAACCCTTAAAACTGAAATGCATGAGGAAAATTATGTAGAAAAATATTTGTAGTTTAAGCACAAGTAATGATTTTTGTTCTTAATAAAGCACCGTAATCAGGCTCATTGATTGTTTGTTCTAACAAGATTCAGAAAGATTCTCTCAAGAGTCTCTCCTGGTGACGGTATGAGAATGAGATTACTCATTATGTCGGCTATTAAATAAAATCGCTGTGTGAGAATAATTATCACATTTTGTATTTTTTGTTTACAATTTAAAGCCCTACTATTGACAATAAAACTACTTGACTTGATTAAATTGTCCTAAAAGGAAAGCCTCTTCTGAAGCAAACACACAAGAAAGCCTGCACACAGTTTGCTAAAACAAGCAATCCAAGATCATGGATTACTAAAACCATGTCTTGCGGTTTAACAAGATCAAGATAAACTAGTTTGATGCCGGATCAGTATCGTCTTTAGTGATGAGTATGAAATCAGACAATGGTCCGCCTCATGTGTTTCTGCCTATCATGGCAGAACTTCCAACAGATAATTATGTGTTGGGTGGGTTTACAGTTTAGAAAAGGGTATTGCAAAACGTATATTTTGGTTATCAGTACTAAAATCAAAGTATCGTATCGGTACTGGTATTGAAAATTTTAAACCAATACCCAGCACTAGTATTGACAGTAAAACTACTTGATTTTACTGAATTGCCCTAAAAGGAAAGCCTCTTCTGAAGCTGACGCACAAGAAAGCCTGCATACTGCTTGCTGAAAACTACCAGTTTCTTGGTGTGTAATTATTGTTTTGTAAATGGTTATGTACACCAACTCTGACTACAGTTTCACTACAGCTGTTTCCTGGTTACAGCACAGATACAAACACTCTCTCTCTCTCTCTTTCTCTTATTGTCTCTCAGTAATGAGACGATTCCAGTCGACTGTAAAAGAGAACAAAGCAGAAATAATACCAGAGGAATGTGTTCAAACCTGTAACTCCACAACTCTGAGAATTACTGTACTCCTAACTGGGGGAGCTGGAGTTCACCCACACATTTACACTGCTCAGGTCTGGAGCATGTAGTTACCACCAGTTACACTTACTCACTTATTTAAATACTGATACAAAAATATATGTATATTATTATTTTAAATATCACACTCATATTTTCAATTACAGGACTGGGATTTATAAATTTACAGACCAGACCAACTCACAGACCAATCACGTGTGTTGTAAAATCACAGGACGCTCTCCTCGGCCAATCAGATCTGTGCAGAATGCGGGAGCGCGGAACACAACACAGGCGCAGCAGGAGGTGAGAAGCTGCAGTCAGAGAATAAAGCGAGAAAGAAAAAAAAATTCAGATAGTGTGCACCAGAAAAAGAAATTAAAGTAGTAGCAGTAGTAATATTAAATAAAATAAAACTGCTATTTTTCTGGCCAAGTTCAGCAAACATTTCTCCATATATTGTACCATTTGTGATTTATGGAATTAACATCATGACAGGCAGCTTAAATCTAATCAAATTAAATAGAATAAATATAGCATTTTGATATACCATTAATAGACTCAATAAGTTGAATTATTGAGGGTGTTTTTCTTTATTGTATGATAATCGCAATTCTCTTTATCTGGGTATCATCCAATCAGCTCTGTCACGTTTGCAGCTTGTCCAAAACGCTGCTGCTCGACTCTTAACTGGGACAAAGGAGACGGAGTCCATCTCTCCTGTACTGGCCTCCCTGCATTGGCTGCCTGTCAAATTCAGAGTAGACTTATATATTAAAGTCTTATTAATTGTTTTTAAAGCCTTAAATGGCATGTCTCCATCATATATCTCTGACCTTCTGTGTCCTTATTCAACCCGAAGAGTCCTAAGATCTTCAAATCAGCTGCTCTTGGAGACGCCTTATTCTAAACTGAAGTCAAAAGGTGACAGAGCTTTTTCCGTTGCAGCACCCAAACTGTGGAATAGTCTGCCTGTTTTTATTAAAGCATCTCCCACCATTACGGTTTTTAAGTCGAATCTAAAAACCTACTTGTATTCTCAGGCCTTTCAATGTTTTTAGTAAGTTCAAATGACTTATCTGTATGTCCGGGGTTAATCTAAATCTTGTTTGCTGATACTGCTTTTATTCACTTATCTTTTATCTTATTGTTGTTTAGTCTTATACATGTTATTGCTCATACTTCTGTCTGTATTGTACAGCACTTTGGTTGGCCCTTGTGGTTTTTAAATGTGCTTTAGAAATAAATTTGACTTGACTTGAAATCATGAATGTAATTAAAGTGACAGGGCTGTTTAAAACAAAAAATATTGTTGAAATATACTGAATAGTATTTGTACTGACAGTATTATGGACTGACAGAACTACTAAACTTCAGTAAACAGGATAATATAACACTGAATCACAAGTTAAAAATGACGATGAAACTGAAACCGAACTGAATTCTAATTAAATACCCCTGATCTGTAATATCTGTAAGTATTTTAGAGTGAGTGGTGTTGATTTTAGAGGTGATATTTCAGCAGTAATCACTGTTTAATCTGTAATGGTGTTGAGGTGAGTGTGTGAGTGTGTTCCTCAGTAAACCCAGGGTTTAAATCACTCAGTGTGTGTTTGGGTTGGTATTGTTGTGTTCAGCCCGGAGTTTCACTCCAGCGCGAGTGATTAGATATAATGAGGCGTTAATCAGACGAGAGGAGGAGTGATGGAGGAGGCTGTCAGATCAGATACAGCTTTACTAATGAAGGAGAACATCTCCCAGACTCTCCGTCACACTACTGACCCCGTTCACCAGCGCACACACACACACTCACCATAGCACACTGTAACGCACTGTAAATCACTGTAACTCACTATAGCACATCGTAAATCACTATAGCACACCGTAACTCACTATAGCGCACCGTAACTCACTGTAACGCACTGTAAATCACTGTAAATCACTGTAACTCACTATAGCACACCGTAACTCACTATAACACACCGTAAATCATTGTAACTCACTATAACATACCGTAAATCATTGTAACTCACTATAACATACCGTAAATCACTGTAACTCACTGTAGCACATCGTAAATCACTATAGCACACCGTAACTCACTATAGCGCACTGTAACTCACTGTAACGCACTGTAACACACTGTAACTCACTATAGCACACCGTAACTCACTATATCGCACCGTAACTCACTGTAACGCACTGTAACGCACTGTAACTCACTATAGCACACCGTAACTCACTATAACACACCGTAAATCACTGTAACTCACTATAACACACCGTAAATCACTGTAACTAACTATAGCACATCGTAAATCACTATAGCACACCGTAACTCACTATAGCGCACTGTAACTCACTGTAACGCACTGTAACACACTGTAAATCACTGTAACTCACTATAGCACACCGTAACTCACTATAGCGCACTGTAACTCACTGTAACGCACTGTAACACACTGTAAATCACTGTAACTAACTATAGCACACCGTAACTCACTATAGCACACCGTAACTCACTATAGCGCACTGTAACGCACTGTAACACACTGTAAATCACTGTAACTAACTATAGCACACCGTAACTCACTATAACACACCGTAAATCACTGTAACTCACTATAGCACACCGTAACTCACTATAACACACCGTAACTCACTATAACACACCGTAAATCACTGTAACTCACTATAGCACACCGTAACTCACCGTAACTCACTACAACACTGCGTAACTCACTGTAACTCACTGTAACACACTCACAGAGAAACCGGGGAACTCCACACATACTGTACACACTGTTTACCTTATTCTAATGTTATATAGAGTTAATTACAGGTAGATACTCTCACTGATCACTGACTTTATTAATGTTTATTTGTATTTAGTATTCTAATGTTATATAGAGTTAATGTACAGGTAGACACTTACAGTCACAGCCTAGTATTGTATTAATACAGTATATTGAGCGTATAAAGTATATATATGCTAACTCAATCTCTGCACTCACACATAAAATAAACTTCTATAAATATCTCAAAATATTATCTTATCACATTCTGTTTAAAGTTAAAACAAGTGTTTACTGCAGCGTAGTTTTAGTGTGTGTGTGTGTGTGTGTGTGTGTGTGTGTGTGAGAGCCAGTCTGTCAGGATTTCTTTTCACTTCACTAGAAGAGTTTTTAAAACAATCTTCAGAATAATAAGAGTTAGAGTTTCTACTGAAGCTGCTTCAGATCAGTGTTTCTGTGCTACACTAATTTTATTAATTAATTATACATCATTAAACAGCAGCCCTGGGCAAATAACTAAGACTTTATTATATCAGTCCTTTAAATAAATCATTATATTATGCATGGTTGCATTTTTATTCTTTAATTCTTTTGTAGAAAAAGCTTTTTGTATAAATCATTCTAATCAACAATCTTATAAATCAGCTGATATAATCTCCTCTATAAACATGAGCGAACTATTCACACTCATTTATTAAGTAAATATGACCTACATTGAACATTGATGTGAAAATAAATAAGATAAAGCCCCTCTTATCTTTCTCAATACATTACATTTGTTATTAACCAATACATATCGAGCCCTGCCATAGGAAATGGAGTGAACGCAGGGTTAGGCGCTCACTGTGTCTCTCTCGCGCTTGCTCTCTCTCTCTCTCTCTCTCTTAGATATTATGATAAAGTACAAATGATCTAGTCTGCCAGACATAAACCACACTATACTATTATTACTGTTCCCTCACAATAATACTGAGAAATTCCAGCATTAAAAAAATGAATCACGATATTCATTCATTTTTAAGTAATTGACACAACTAATATAATTACATTTTTTTTACAATCTAATGCTAATAGTTCTTAAAAAGAACTCTGAAAAACACTGAAATACATTCAATAATATTCGTAGGAATAATATATGTAGTTTAAGCAGTTATAAAGTAATGCTGTTGTGTAAAGCATTACAATCTCATGATGAGAGTATGAGAGGACCCTGGTTTCAGTATTTAATAAAAGAGCTTGAGCCCCGTTACAACCTTCCATCCCAAAAAACTAAACATGATTATAATGAAGATTTATTGTTATTATGAAGTTAATAAAGGTGAGGCTACACAGAATAACCAGCATCTTTATTTTTACCACCAACCGAACTGAAAACATACTGAAACCGTGGGGTTTATACAGTACAGTACACCCCTACTCCAAACTGATCATGTTATTAATTACATTTCACAAGATAACCAGATCTATTTAGCCTTCATGGTGTACATTTAAAACATTTAATAATTTAAGAATTACACTTTGGGCGTGCATTTCCATGAAGAGCCACATAAACACAACAGTGAGTGGAAACGGAGGAGCTACTGAACTCCACGATGTCATGTGACCGAGAAAAAAAGCCTAAAAACTCACTGATCCTCCTATTTTTTTATTTGCAGTTTGGATGCAGGAGTTTCATCACTAAAGAGTAGAAGCGTGAAATATTTCACACAGACGCTACCCTGAGACACTAATCCCGTCCGGATAGAGCTATAGATGTATTTTTTTAGCATTATAAATATTCCACTCTGTACCCCCACTCTCCCTATTCACACACACACACACACACTCTTGTACAGGTGTGTGGTAGTAAAGGTGTGTGAGAGTGAACGTTAGTGCATCACACTGCTGCAGTTATGTAAACCGGCCCAAGACCAGAACCAGTCAACCAGCACTGGAGTTTGCATTATCACTGAGGGAGAGAATGCAAACAATACACCCTCACACACCCACACACATTTCTCTCTCTCACACACACACACACACACACACACACACACAAACTATATTCAATACGTTTATATACACATACACAATCATCAAACAGAACACTCATTTAATTCCCAGGAGGAAGTGTGGGATGGACATTCTACTGGAAAGGAAGATAAAAATGACCAGTATCAATAAATTATTATAAATTTAGGCTGATATGGGCAATATTTTTATTCTACACTAACAGAAGTATGGTGTAACTCATGCTGGATGTCTCAGCATTAAGTTGTTACCTTATCTTATCGTATTTTACATTATCCCATCTACATTATCTTACTTTATTTTATCTTACCTTAACTGAGCGTATGTTACTATAGCCTAATCTAATCATATCTTGTCGTATTTCACCACACCTCATGTTACATTATCGTATCTATCTATCTCTACCTTATCTTACCCATTACATTATCTTATTTTACTTTACATTATCTTATCGCTTCCTTTATCCTACCTGATCCTATCTTACCTTACCTTAAATCACCTTAGAAAACCGTATCGTACATCTTACCTTATCTTAACATTACATTATTGTATCTAACATTACCTATTACTTCAATCTTATTTTACCCTACATTACATTATCTTACCTTATTTTACTGTAATTACCTTATCTTATACCTTACTTTAACCTACCTGATCCTATCTTACCTTACCTTAAATCACCTTACAATACCTTATCCTACATTATCTTAAGCTTACATTATCGTATCTAACCTTACCCATTACTTCATCTTATTTTACCTTAAATGGTTGTATCTAACCTCATCTATTACTTTATCTTATTTTACCTTACATTACATTATCTTACCTTATTTTACTATATATTACCTCATCTTATAGCTTACTTTACCCTACCTGATCTTCTTACCTTATCTTAAATAATCTTAACATACCTTATCGTACATCTTACCTTCTCTTAACCCTACATTATCGTATCTAATCTTACCTATTACTTTATCTAATTTTACCTTACATAAAATCATCTTACTTTATTTTACTATAATTTGTCTCATGCCTTACTTTACCCTACCTGGTCATATCTTACCTTACCTTACCTTAAACCATCCTAACATGCCTTATTCTAACCTTACATTATCGTATCTGATCTTATCTATTACTTTACCTTACATAACCTTATCTTTAACCATACTTTATCCTACCTGATCCTATCTTACCTTATCTTGTCTTACCTTACCTTATCTTAAATCACCTTACCATCCCTTATCCTACATTACCTTACCTGATCATATCTTACATTACCTTAAATCACCTTAACCTACCTTATCTTAGCCTTACATTATCATATCTAACCTTATCTATTACTTCATCTTACTTTACCTTACATAACCTTATCTTTAACTATACTTTATCCTACCTGATCCTATCTTATCTTATCTTGTCTGACCTTATCTTTAATCACCATATCTAATCCTACATTATCTTATCTTACCTTATCTGATCTTATCTTGCTAATAAACTCTTCACTCTCAGGTAATTTAAACCTTGTTAATCTGTAAATCAGATCACGCTCAGCAGCCCGAGGGGAAAGTGTAGCATCTTAAACTCTGTAATCTAATCTCTACATCAGATTTCCTAAATAAAAAAACAGCAAATTTAGACTGATATGGGTAATATTTATTGATCTACAGATTCAGTAGTGTTTTATATATGTGTAAAGCATCCAGTAACAGCTGTTATCTTATCTTTTCTCTTATCTTACCCTTTTATCTGTTTATCTTGTATCTTGTCTTGTTAACAGAGCTCTCCTCCTTCAGGGTATCTGAAGCGTGTAGATCAAGCCCAGCAGCCCGAGGGGAAAGTGTAGCAGCTTTAACGCTGTAATCTAATCTCCACATCAGACCTACTAAATAAAAGCAGCACAACTCCGAGCCCACGGCCGATACATCAAACCGTCAGCATCAGCAGCCGGAGCGTGAACGAGCCACTCACCGGCTCACTGACTCGCCCACAGACCGCCTGTCCCTGTAATTAACCACCGCTATTATCCCTGATCACCCAGCATGAGATACAGCACACACACACACACACACACACAGTTCTACACACTACTGTCAACACACACACACACACACACACAAATCACATGGCCTGTTCTGTTTTTATCAGCAGGTAGAATTAGTCTGAGTGTACTTTACTTCTAATACCTCTATTAATCACATTGCATCTCTCTCTTTTTATCATATATACAAATATACATAAATACAGATCTGGACAAAAATAAAAGAGCAAATTAAAAACCTCTGGAATATAATCAAGAGGAAGATGGATGATCACAAACCATCAAACCACCAAACTGAACTGCTTGAATTTTTGCACCAGGAGTAAAGCAGCATAAAGTTATCCAAAAGCAGTGTGTAAGACTGGTGGAGGAGAACATGATGCCAAGATGCACGAAATTAAAACTGTGATTAAAAACCAACCAGGATTATTCCACCAAATATTGATTATTTCTGAACTCTTAAAACTTTATGAATATGAACTTGTTTTCTTTGCATTATTTGAGGTCTGAAAGCTCTGCATCTTTTTTGTTATTTCAGTCATTTCTCATTTTCTGTAAATAAATGCTCTAAATGAGAATATTTTTATTTGTAATTTGGGAGAAATGTTGTCTGTAGTTTATAGAATAAAACAACAATGTTCATTTTACTCAAACATAAACCTATAAATAGCAAAATCAGAGAAACTGATTCAGAAACTGAAGAAGTGCGACCTTTTTTCCGGAGCTGTATATACAAATAGATTATTAGATTATTATTTTAAAAAATCACACTGTTCTCTTTTCCCATTATATATCTACTAGATACAGATTATATCTGTCCAGTATCATTTATTTTACTTTAATCCTGGATATATGGAGATATTTGGAGTGCTTTATTATTATTAGTATCATGATATTCTGGATCTTTTGACGTCTGTTACAAATCTGATAAAAAATCTTGTTTTATGTGTTTTTAATTGTACTTCTCTTTGTTTTAATCATGTTTGAATCTATCATGCTTTATTCTTATTTTAGTTTTTGTTTCCATTTTTATTGTTATTCTTTGCATGTTTTATAATTTGACTGCTGTTTATATTTTCTAGTTTGTAAAGCACTTTAAATGACCGCTGTATATAAAAGGTGATATATATATATATAAACTTGCCTTTTATGTAATTGACTGTATATAACATTAGAATAAAGTGTTGATATTAGTACTGTGGTTAATAATAAATATATGAGGAGGAGGTGAGTATTATGGGATATATTAGAGCTGAACTCTGGGTATATTGCTCTCTCTCTCTCTCTCTGGGCGAGTGGCGTTTGCATGTCTTATGATAACAGGCTGGTGGTTTGAATACTCCGTCAGTGCCGGGCGGAGAGCAGCAGACTCTGGATTTCTGTAAAGGAATAAAAACACAGCCTCTCAGGGATTATAGGACCCGGGAGCAGAGTGAGGGCTCAATGTGTGTGTGTTCACATAATCCCAAAACACATTAGAGTATTACACATAAATCACACTAATTATAATTTAATCATTTTACAATTTAACAAAACAAATAAAAAATAACATACCTTCAGTGTTAACATAAAACATACAAAATCTATTTATATATTTAGTTTTAGTTGATTTATTATTTCTTGTTTTATTGTATTTTTCTGTTTATGTGGTATACTTGGTAAAGTTTAGATTCTCAGCCCGAGCTTGATCTGATGAAAATGGTCTGTTCTGTTGGCGTCTCTTTATTATAATGCTATTTTATTTTATATAAAGCTATGACATGGCATGATAATCTCAATAAAGCAAAGTAACAAATCAAACTGTGTTTTAAATAAAAGTTATAAAAGTCAGAATGTTATAATAACGCACTTGACTTGCAGCGCTGTGTGTTATATGTTTCTAATAAACATTGTTCTTAAATAATAGGTCTATGCTTCTTCAGTGTTGCATTGTTAATTAACATCATTCTTAAAAGATTTCGCTAATTGGAACAGCCCAAAAATTTAATTTAAAAGCTCAGTTTAAATGCTCTAATTGGGCTTCATCTCATAATATACACTTCAGTTTCTGAATCAGTTTCTCTGATTTTACTATTTATAGGTTTATGTTTGAGTAAAATGAACATTGTTGTTTTATTCTATAAACTACAGACAACATTTCTCCCAAATTCCAAATAAAAATATTCTCATTTAGAGCATTTATTTACAGAAAATGAGAAATGACTGAAATAACAAAAAAGATGCAGAGCTTTCAGACCTCAAATAATGCAAAGAAAACAACAAGTTCATATTCATAAAGTTTTAAGAGTTCAGAAATAATCAATATTTGGTGGAATAATCCTGGTTGGTTTTTAATCACAGTTTTAATTTCATGCATCTTGGCATCATCTTGTTTCCTCCACCAATCTTACACACTGCTTTTGGGTAACTTTATGCTGCTTTACTCCTGGTGTAAAAATTCAAGCAGTTCAGTTTGGTGGTTTGATGGTTTGTGATCATCCATCTTCCTCTTGATTATATTCCAGAGGTTTTCAATTTGGTAAAATCAAAGAATGTCATTACTTTAGGTGGTCTCTGGTATATATATATATATATATATATGAAGGTGCAGGTGAGGAACGTGGCGCTGGTCCAAAATACGGTCCAGCCCAGGAGACCAACCTGTCAACACACTGCTGTTAACTAAACCCACACACACACTAATACACACACACTAATACACACACACTAATACACCCACACACTAATACACACACTAATACACACACTAATACACATACACTAATACACACACACTAATACACACACACTAATACACACACACTAATACACACACACTAATACACACACTAATACACACACTAATACACATACACTAATACACATACACTAATACACACACACACTAATACACACACACACTAATACACACACACACACACACAC
>NC_064414.1:56095000-56122500 GCF_023375975.1 Astyanax mexicanus
ATACACATACACACACTAATACACACACACTAATACACACACACTAATACACACACACACACTAATACACATACACACACTAATACAAACACACTAATACAAACACACTAATACAAACACAGTAATACACACACACTAATACACACACACACTAATACACACACACACTAATACACACACTAATACACACACACACTAATACACACACACTAATACACACACACTAATACACACACACTAATACACACACACACTAATACACACACACTAATACACACACACTAATACACACACACTAATACACACACACTAATACACACACACACACTAATACACACACACTAATACACACACACTAATACACACACACTAATAAACACACACACACACTAATACACACACTAATACACACACACACTAATACACACACACTAATACACACACACTAATACACACACACTAATACACACACACTAATACACATACACACACTAATACACACACACTAATACACATACACACACTAATACACACACACTAATACACACACACACACTAATACACACACTAACACACACACACACTAATACACACACTAATACACACACTAATACACACACACACTAATACACACACTAATACACACACACACACTAATACACACACTAACACACACACACACTAATACACACACTAATACACACACTAATACACACACACACTAATACACACACTAATACACATACACACACTAATACACACACTAATACACACACTAATACACACACTAATACACATACACACACTAATACACACACACTTACACACAAACACTTATAGAACAGTCCCCTCCATTAGCCTCTAGAGACCCTTATTCCTCTCACACACACACACACACTAATACACACACTTATAGAAAAGCCCCCCTCCATGAGCCTCTAGAAATCCTTGTCTCCTCTCTCTGTCTCTGTGTCTCTGTGTCTCTGTGTCTCTGTGTCTCTGTGTCTCTCTGTCTCTGTGTCTCTCTGTCTCTGTGTCTCTCTGTCTCTGTGTCTCTCTGTCTCTGTGTCTCTCTGTCTCTGTCTCTCTCTCTGTCTCTCTGTCTCTGTCTCTCTCTCTGTCTCTCTCTCTGTCTCTCTCTCTGTCTCTCTCTCTGTCTCTCTCTCTCTCTCTCTCTCTCTCTCTCTCTCTCTCTCTCTCTCTCTCTCTCTCTCAGAAACACACACACATTTCATTGTTTAACAGCAGGAGATATAAAGTATATAAAGTATGAATGTGACTGAAAATAACAAATAATAAAAACACAGCTCAATAACTTACTATTAGAATGCAGCTCTTATTAGATAAAATGCTGCGATAGTGAGATCCTTACTTATTACTAGTATCTGGTGATAATAAAATATCATTAGTGTTAGATATGAGTGTCAGTAAATTACTCCATATCTCAACATTACAATAAAGTGTTTCATAATAATGAGACGGTATTTAAATATGATACACTGAAACATATCAGAGCTGCTGAACATACATTCCATCCTGGATGAAAGGGAAAGATGTAAAGAATGTTTTTTTTAATGGTTGAAAAGATGTTTAGCTTTCATCTTTCACTTTAAACATAAATAAAACAACAAATAACAACAAAGAACAACAAACAAATCTGATATTTTTCAACATATTTTACCCAGATAATGCTTGTGTGCATCTAAAGAAATATAATACACTAGAATAAGAATAGCATGTATTTGAAAATAGTATCACAAAGTATTTCAGATTAAATAATGTATAATCTGAACATAACTTAATATCTCAAAATATCTAATATAAGGATTTTCAAGATTTCAAGATTTAGAAATGGAACGGGCTTAGCAATTTATTTAGTCATTTAATAAAAAAACGCATGTTCTGTACTTGTATTAAAAAGTGTTATAAATATCTGTTGTTCTTACACAAATACTGGGTTAAACTGTTGAGTTAGTGTTTAGATAAAACAACCCAGTCTGTATTTCTGGAATAAATTGGAAATATTCATATCACTATTTGTCTATTTTCTATTTTTAACTATTAATTCTAATATATAGAGAGAAGTTTAAAAGCATTATACACAATGAAGACGCATGCAATATATATATATATATATATACACACACACACCTCATAATATATACCTCATAATGTGTGATACAACTTTTTTCACGCACAATTGATATAAATATTGATGTATATCTTGGTCAGATTTTTGATTATTCACATTTTTTATTATATTATTATATTGTTTTTTATTGTTTTATACTTTTCTCAGCTTCTATTTGCTTTGCCATCACATCCCCACTGTGTGACTAATAAAGTCTTATTATTATAACCTTGTATAATAACTCATATATACTAACAGCAACATACATGACATGTTTTAAAATACAAGTGAGTGACTTTATAATGAATTAAAATATCTGTTCATAAGAACATTAACATATATTAATATTATATTGTTTTATTGTGAAATCCATCTTTATAAAGAGACATATTTGTACTTTATATCTGAAGAACATGTTATAAGTACTGTTAATGAGTTATTATACAAGTTTACAGCAGTCATTATAACATGACAGGTGTTATGTATGTCATATAATGCATTTTTAAAGCATTTATAATATAAATATATGGATTTATAGGTGTATATACCAGGTTTACTTTCTACAAAATAAGATGTACTTATGAACTCAGGTATTTATCTATGTATGTATTTATTGGTCAGGTGTTTCCTCACCTGTCAGGTCTGAAATCCCACCATTAATCTTAAATCTGTGTGATTTGTCCGCAGTTAATCCAGATCTACAGTCATTTACATCATTTCACACATCTAAAGAACCGAGACCAACCAGAACCAACACCGCCCTGCGGTCCAGCCTGCAACCGGACCAGTACTGCCCACTAAACACAACTAAAATCACAGAATCACACTGCTGATCTACAGACTGAAATAAACCCCACAAAACACCACAACCAAACCTGCAGTTACACTCCATCAGATTACACTGATCACAATGATTACACACAAAAAACCCAGTTCCTATTATTTTGAAAAAACTTTCAAAATAAAATTACTAATAGAATTTCAAACAACTGTAAATAAACAACTGTGTAAGTGTAGAACTGCATGAGAATGAATAAAAAAGGTCCAAATTGTAAGAGAAAAAAGAACTGTAAGAAAAAAAAAACATTAAAAATCAAACAAACGCAAATTAAAAAAAATACTTCATTTAAGTTTTTATACTCTGTGAGAATATTTCTACAGCACTTTTCACAACAATGGGCTAAAGAAATGCATGAAAATGTTTAAATGTTTAAAAAAATGTATATGTGGAAAAAAGATTATAAAAGATTATATGCTTTTGCTTTTTTGGTGCAGGTTCAAAATCTAATGCATGAAATTTAGTTAAATAACTACTCTGTAATTTGTTTTTAAAACAAACTAAAACACTCTCAATACTTTTAGTACTTAATAGTACTTTTATTTGTGTACTCTGTCCTCTGTTGTTTGGTTTTAGAGCTTAAATCAGAACACATCATGAAGCACTCAGAGTTGCTTGAAAGGTGCTACAGTAAATCAGTAAATTACAAAAATAAAATTCTACAAACTTCTATACTATTTTAACATTTCCTTAAATTAAAATAAAGAAATTCTAATTTGTAACAGCTTTATAAGCTTTGATCATAAAACATTAAAGCATCAAAATCAACAGCACGTAGCTCATTAATCACACTGTAATTTTGCAATACATTTTACAAAAAAATAAAAATGTATATATTATCGTTTATTGATTTGTTTGGTAGAACAGATTGATTAGGGTCCACATTATTAACCTTTAAATAAATCTAAATGGTTAAAAAGTGGTTCAGAAATGACAGTGTTAAACTGTTAAGCTGATTTATATATATATTCAGTTTCAGAGAATTTTCCATTTTCAATCAACAACCTATTAATCCTTATTAATAAAGTTTTTAGAGAATGCACATCAACAATACTGCAAACATTTGCTTATTAGAATCAGATCACCTGAGATACAATGTTTCTACAATTTCTATTATTCTAGAATTGATTTTAGGAATCTTCCCTCTATATCTTCACAGTAAATGAGCATAAGTAAGATTAGATTTGATGAATTGTGTGTTTAAACAGTCTGAGCAGCTCTCTCTGGGTCTGGGGCAGGTTGTCGCATGACGAGGAGCGTGAGGAGGCGTGGCCTAACTCCTCTCAGGTGTTTTAGTGTGCAGGTAAGACGCTTCTGTCACTCAGTCATCTCTCAAAGCCGGGCTGAGCCTAAGCCTCGGAAAAAATGCTGTTTACATGAACCTCTTCACGCTGTGGATTTTTGCACGGTCGGGAGCGGATTTGACTGGAGCAGCAGAGCAGCAGCAGGAGCACCTCGGTTCTACAGGACCTGAAGGAGAACCAAGCTTCTGAAGGAGAACTGTGAGTTCAGCCAGCATGGCTGCTATTTATCACCTATTAAAATATCTGCAACTTCGGGCAGAAACCTGCTGCTCCTGATCCGAAGAAAGCGAAACTCAACTTTCACATTCGCCAAAAACCACAGGTACCTGACACACCTGTGCCGCTCGGTACGCCAGGTAAGGTCAACAACGCCGACGCAGACAGCAGCAAACAGCAAAGAGTAAAACAAAAAAACAGAAATACAGAAAGAAGATGCCTGTCGTCAAAGTGGAGAAAGATTCGCCGCCGTCTACTGACCTCAAACCTCAAACGGTTCTACCGGCAGCGACTGACCCGCAATCAACTGACCCTCCCAGGGGGCGACGGAGGAAACGACCCTTGCAGAGGGGTAAACCCCCATACAGCTACATCGCCCTCATCTCCATGGCCATCGCCAACTCCCCAGACCGCAAGCTGACCCTTGGCGGCATCTACAAGTTCATCACGGAACGCTTTCCCTTCTACCGGGAGAACTCCAAGAAGTGGCAGAACTCCATCCGCCACAACCTGACGCTCAATGACTGCTTCGTCAAGATACCCCGGGAACCCGGGAGACCGGGCAAGGGCAACTACTGGGCTCTGGACCCCAACGCAGAGGACATGTTCGAGAGCGGAAGCTTCCTGAGACGCCGCAAGCGCTTCAAACGCTGCGACTTCACCACATATTCCTCCTACATCCACGAGTCACCCGTCTTCTCGCAAGTCCAGATCGCTTGCCCCACCTACGCCGGGTCCATCTACCCAAGCAACCACCCGTACGGGGCGCAGCTTTCCTCACCCTACTACCCTTCGTCCTCTTGCACCTTCGGCTCGGCGCAGTCCAGAGTCTTCAGCATCAACACCCTCATCGGATCCCACGGCGGCCTGCCGCAGAGTCCGGAGCTTCCCGGTCAACAGACATGCCGCAGCTTCAGCCCCAACGACGGCGGGCCAGGGTTCCAGATGCAGCCGTGCAACGGATCTGCGGTTCTTTCACGCAGGTCCACTTCTTCAGGTCACGCCGGGTTCACGTACCCCAATCCTGGGTCTCACGGATACGCCACTCAAGCGCAGGGACCGTACGGCGCCCAGAACGGCAGCGGTCAAGCGTACGCTGCCAATGGACGACTAGGAGTCGCAGGGTCGCCTCCGATGACCGGAGATGCGATCTGTGATCCGTACGGCCGAGCTTCGCCCGGACAGATCGGATCTTTCGGGCAGTACAACACCACCACCTGCATGACCGGCGGCTCTGGAGGGTACCTGCGGCACTCCTCGTACCCCTCCAGCATGGACAGGTTTGTGTCTGCGATTTGAAATCAATCTGAACTGTGAACGTGCCAAGAAACAAATAATTTAACGAACAGTTTGCAGCACTTGGATCACAGACAGTTTGTTCTTGTAAAATAATGGACAGAGAAAAAATGCTGAATGACCGTTTCTCAAAGTGACGAAATTGAATGCATGAAATTTACCTAATTATTTAAGGACTTTTTTTTAAAACAAATTGGACTGGAATATTTTGGACAGGTAACAGGAAATGATCTGAAATGTTCTGGAACTGGAATATGTTCTGGAAATGGGTAACAAATGTTCCTAATGTTACGTTATTGATGTTTCGTTATATTTAATAATATTGCAGAAATGTATCTCAGGTCATATATAAACTAGATTCATCTCACTGTCTTAATTAAAGAAAGTTTTTGGGCAAATATTTGCAAAAACACAAAAAAAACGCACACAAAAAAACCCACAACAACATTACTGATGTATAGACTACAGAAAACTAGCGACACCTTGACCGTCACTGTTTGTGAGCCCTTTTGTTGTTGGTGTGAAATTGTGTTTAGGTGTGTTAAATTGTGTTTCTGTACAGTTGTTTTGTTGATTTCTGCGAAAGAAAAAAAAAAGATTTTTCGCTGCTGTCAGAGTTGTACGATTTATTTTTGTCTTTGTTCAGAATTTTCTTTCAGTAACTAAATATTTACTGAAAAGAACAATGAACCTCATTCAGCAAAACAGAAAAGCTAAGAATTTTCTAAAATAAGTCATTGAAAAAAGTCGTAACAGAGGTTTTTAAATGAAATGTAAGATTTACCATGTTGATCACAGATCTGCTCTAACTGTTTGAATTTGATCTCATTGTCCACCTAACTGAACAGAAAATATAGTTTTAAGAGGAAATTTGCTCTTAAGAACAGAAAAACCCTGTCAATGAAATCCACATATATAAAATCCTCCCTATTTGTATCATTTGCATAATTGAATTTTACTATTGCATTTACATACCATTCTATTTATTTATTACCATTATTATTTTTAGGAAAAACACTGTTTAGTTTTTAAGTTCCAAAGTTGGATTATTTATCTACAAAAAAAAGTCATAATATCAGAATTCCTAACATTTTCTTAAGACTTTTGAAGACACTATGATTTTGTTTTCAAGTTAATTGTAACAAAACCTATTTAATCTGCATATTAAAAATGTAAGAAAAACAAAATCAATCGTTTAAAAAGTTATAAAAAGTAAAAAAAAAAAAAAAAAAACTGTGTAACGTGTTAAAAAGAGCGATGAGTAGTAGTAGTATATGATGTGTTTAAATTACTTAAAGGAAATGTCGTAACAGCCTACATCAAATGTATGTGTTTATAAACCACAAAATTGTGTACAACTCTGATCTTATAACTGTTATATTTTCTCAAATGAGAAAAAAACTAAAAAATTAGAATCTAAATAATATATTTATAAAAAATTACATCACTGCTATAAATAAAACCCAATAAAGTTTGCCATTTAAATGAGTTTAGAAAAAGTTCAACTAGAAATAGACTAGTGTTTTTTTGTTTCTTGTTAAATAACTTTATAAATAAATATGTTTATGTGAATTTATACTATACATAAAGAAGGAAATTGGTCTCTAGACACATTTTTTTGTTGTTTACTTGATAAAACAGCATGTTCCTCCAAACATTCTGCAGTTAGACCACAGTTATTGGCAAATCTGGTTTCTCAACTACATTAAAGTTAAAACGGTTTAACTCTGTATATCCCACAAAATATACAATGTTTCTTTGAAAATAAAAACCCTAATAAAATATGTAATAAAATTGCTTTTTAAATATAGTTATTTAGTATTTTAACATGGAAAAATACATATGCTGTTTATATATAGCTATTAATTTCAATTGCATCATACTATGTACAATTGTATATAATATCCCATGTGGTTTTGGTTTGTATATATGCGCACAGTTCTGGAAAAAATATAAGACAGTTTCAAAATAATCAGTTTACCTGATTTTAGTATTTATAAGTAAATGTTTGACTAAAAAATAACATTGTTGTTCAATTCTAAAAACTACTGACAATATTTTTCCAGGATTTTTCAAGAAATATATATTGTTTATTTTTTTATAATTTATTTACAGAAAATGAGAAATTAGAAATAATGCAAAGATTAATTTAGAAACAAAATTACGAATTTTTTAAGAGTTAAGAAATCAATATTTGGTGGAATAACCATGATTTTTTAACACAAGCCATCAAATAAAGCTGAACTGCTGACTTTCTGCTCCATTAGTAACATAAGATCACCCTAAAGAAAGTGTGTAAGACTGGTGGAGGAGAACATGATGCCGAGACGCATGAAAACTGTGATTAAAAATCAGGATTATTCCACCAAATATTGATTATTTCTGAACTCTTAAAACTTTATGAATATGAACTTGTTTTCTTTGCATTATTTGAGGTCTGAAAGCTCTGCATCTTTTTTGTTATTTCAGTCATTTCTCATTTTCTGTAAATAAATGCTCTAAATGAGAATATTTTTATTTGGAATTTGGGAGAAATATTGTCTGTAGTTTGTAGAATAAAACAATAATGTTCATTTTCCTTAAACATAAACCTAAAAACAGTAAATTCAGAGAAACTGATCTTTTTGAAGGGGTCATTTTATATAAATAACACCGTAAAGAAAATAGCAATGGTTTTTCCTTTCAATGTAAAATTAAAGATACGAGGGTTCTAATAGAATCTATATTTTATTTATTCTAATATAAAACTTTTTCAAATAGATTTTAGATAGACTTTAGATCCACAGACTCCACAGAGTGAAGAGTCTCTGAGAGGAAATCCTGAGAGCACTGGAGATCCAGCAGCCCTGCTGTTATTATTACAGCTCAGTGTTCAGACTCAGAGACGCCGTTCTGCTCAACTGGACCTGAAGTGTTCTACACAACCCAGCGCCCACGTCCCGGCCCACTGACCACACACTCACAAACCCAACACCGCAAAACCCAACACTGCAACCTCACACTGTACCAAATACTGAACCCATACCAGCTAAAACCCAACACTGCAACCTCACACTGTACCAAATACTGAACCCATACCAGCTAAAACCAACATTAAAACCTCACACTGTACCAAATACTGACCCCATACCAGCTAAAACCCAACACTGCAACCTCACACTGTACCAAATACTGACCCCATACCAGCTAAAACCCAACATTAAAACAACACACTGTACCAAATACTGACCCCATACCAGCTAAAACCCAACACTGCAACCTCACACTGTACCAAATACTGAACCCATACCAGCTAAAACCAACATTAAAACAACACACTGTACCAAATACTGACCCCATACCAGCTAAAACCCAACACTGCAACCTCACACTGTACCAAATACTGACCCCATACCAGCTAAAATCCAACATTAAAACCTCACACTATACCAAATACTGAACCCATACCAGCTAAAACCCAACATTAAAACAACACACTGTACCAAATACTGAACCCATACCAGCTAAAACCCAACACTGCAACCTCACACTGTACCAAATACTGACCCCATACCAGCTAAAATCCAACATTAAAACCTCACACTGTACCAAATACTGACCCCATACCAGCTAAAACCAACATTAAAACCTCACACTGTACCAAATACTGAACCCATACCAGTTAAAACCCAACACTGCAACCTCACACTGTACCAAATACTGAACCCATACCAGCTAAAACCCAACACTGCAACCTCACACTGTACCAAATACTGAACCCATACCAGCTAAAACCCAACACTGCAACCTCACACTGTACCAAATACTGAACCCATACCAGCTAAAACCCAACATTAAAACAACACACTGTACCAAATACTGAACCCATACCAGCTAAAACCCAACATTAAAACAACACACTGTACCAAATACTGACCCCATACCAGCTAAAACCCAACACTGCAACCTCACACTGTACCAAATACTGAACCCATACCAGCTAAAACCAACATTAAAACCTCACACTGTACCAAATACTGAACCCATACCAGCTAAAACCCAACATTAAAACCTCACACTGTACCAAATACTGAACCCATACCAGCTAAAACCCAACATTAAAACAACACACTGTACCAAATACTGAACCCATACCAGCTAAAACCCAACATTAAAACAACACACTGTACCAAATACTGACCCCATACCAGCTAAAACCCAACACTGCAACCTCACACTGTACCAAATACTGAACCCATACCAGCTAAAACCCAACATTAAAACCTCACACTGTACCAAATACTGAACTCATACCAGCTAAAACCAACATTAAAACCTCACACTGTACCAAATACTGAACTCATACCAGCTAAAACCCAACACTGCAGGTTACAGATAAGAAGAGAATTAAAGCATGCTGTGTCAAAATTTAGCCATAAAAGGAATCTTTCCATTGTTCTTTTAATTTATTTTAAAATGTCTAGTTGTGTCTCTAGTAAGAATCATTGCCAGGTGATCCAGTAAACAAGAAGAAAATTAGGATTTTAGCAGAAGGAGAACTTTAAACTGAATTGATCAGCGTATAATACCAATCTACATAGAAGATTTATATTAAAGAAGTGAAAACGACTGCAGGACACATATAGACCTAGATAGTAAAGATTATAAAAGTGTTATTCCTCCACATTAATCCCCTGATCTAAACCTGATGAACTGAGATGGTGATGAGGTGATTTAATTGGGATGAGCTGGAGCTTCACAGCCTGAAGGAAAAGCAGCAGCTATTGTTCAGTACCTCCAGGAACTCCTTCCTTCAAGATGCTGAGAAAACTATTCCAGGTGACTCTAAATCATGAAGAACATAAATCTCATACTTAGAAGAATCTAAAGTATAAAACAGATTCTGCTTTATTATTAAAAAATAACTCTGCGTGTGTTCCAGTAGAGCTTCAATATAACTTAGTCTTCAATATTAAATTTACAATGTAAAAACATAAAGAGATAGAAAACACACCGAATAAGAGAAGCTTTTGACCGGTACAGTAAATACAGTAAACGGGTACAGTAGAAACCAGTACAGGCCTACCGCAAAACAGGCTACGCGCTAAACACACTAACTACAACACAGGCTACGCGCTACACATGCTAACCGCTAACTAGCCGCTAAACAGGCTAGTTAGGCCATACACAGGCTAGCCAGGCGCTAAACACGCTAGCCGCTAAAACAGACTAACCACTTAATAAGCCAACTAGCCGCTAAACAGGCTAGTTAGGCCATACACAGATAGCTAGATGCCAAACACGCTAGCCGCTAAACAGACTAGCCACTAATTAAGCCAACTAGCCGCTAAACAAGCTAGCTAGGTCCTACACAGACTAGCTAGGCGCTAAACACGCTAACCGCTAAATAGGTTAGCCGCTAAATACGTCAGCTATCCGATAAACAGGCTAGTCAGACCCTACACATACTAGCTAGGCGCTAAACATGCTAGCCGCTAAAAGCCAACTAGCCGCTAAACAAGCCAACTAGCCGCTACACATGCTGGGCGCTACGCAGGTTAACCTAAATATGCTAACCGCTAAATATGCTAACCGCTAAATATGCTAGCCGCTAAATATGCTAACCGCTAAATATGCTAGCCGCTACACATGCTAACCGCTAAACAGGCTAATCGCTAGCGTAACAACAAAACACCGGTCGTGTCGCAGATAAATGCGGGTAAAATCACGCAGGATTAGAAGATAAAGCTCCGTACCTGCACACAGCGGGGGACTGATCTCAGCAGGGCTCCGAGGGACATCCTGGAGACTCTTCTATCCGGATTTAGAGGCTTTTTCTTTGATTTCCTTTTATTTATACGGAGCTCTGTGTTCAACTTTCAGCTACGTGGGAAAACAAACTACCCACACGTGTTTTCTAATCCCACCCGTTTTGAGAAAGTAACTCAAATTCAGACAGCGCCCCCTTGCTGTGGCCATGCTAAATACACATGAATTAATCAGCTGCTTTTACCTGTTATTCACTTTAGTCTGCGTTTACTCTGAGTTATAATGTCTGGTGCAGCAGTAGATCATTTATATAACATTAGTTTTATTTAGAATTATTAATATAATATACTCAGATGGAAAGAGTCATAGTAATTGTTTATTGTGTAGTAAACAATAGAAACAGATCTCAGTGTTGAGAAATTACATCTAACTTCCATCCACCACCTTTTACAGAAGAGGAGCTGCGTCTGTGGTTGAAGGAGGGATATTTTAACACATCTACCCATATCTAGATTATCTATAGCATAGATAGCTACATTATCTACTGCTTTTAATTTAAATACAATACGACACACATGCTAGAACGTGGGAGTGACAGAATAGAGCTCTATCCGGACAGGATTATTTTCTGTGAAAAATATTTCACATTTCTTCTCAGTGATAAAAAAAACTTCTGCAACCGGACTGCAATTGAAAAAACAGGAGGACCAGTGAGTTTTCAGGCTTTAGTTTTTTCGGTCACATGACATCGCGTTCAGTAGCTCCTCCTTTTCCACTCACTGTTGTGTTTTTTACGTGGATCTCCGTGGAAACCGTGGCGCGGCCAAAGTGTAATTACGGTGCGCAGCAGTGGACAAATATATATTTTATTAAAGGCGAGGAGACGAAACTCAGAGATGTGCGTCCGGACGGGACTAAAATTACCGGAGGAGCACGGAGTTCAGAGAAAAACAGTAGATAATTCAGCCTGTTATTTTCTCAGAGGACGTCTGAGAAAAACACCTACATGATCGTTCTGGACGGGAATAAAATCACAGAGAATAAAAACCCCCATAAAAGAGAAAATTACCTTAAAATTACCCCCTGAGATAATAATCCCATTCAGATAGGGCTTAAGAGTGATACAGAAATGGGAGACAGAGGTTTGGCACATCAGACACGTGATATTTATGAAATTCAGTCCTTGTTTGAAAAAAATACCATTTTACTGTTTTAATACCACAGTATAAAAGATTACAGTCATACCACCCAACCCTATTTAACATACACACAATAGTGTACTTACACTACTTTATTTTATATGCAAATACATATCGTCAGTGTCCAATAAAAACAAGTATTTCTATTAACATAAAACTGTCCCTTACACTGTGTCAACATTTATTTTTATCTACCTCCTGTAATATTGCTGATAACTGTAAATGAAACTTCTCTTACAACAATAAGCCTTCAAGCTTAAATCCAGAAAGAATTAATATTTTATTTATTTAACAAACATACATTTAACAAATACATATAAACAACAGACGATTCACTGAAATATAAAAACTCATCCCAGGAATTTCACCAGCTTCTGGAGCTCTGGACAGTTTCTCACCACCTCAGGAACCGACGACAGAGCCTGAAACAAACAAACAAACAAATAAATAAATAAACAAACAAACAAACAAGCAAACGGAAAAAAAACACAGACATAGAAAAGAGACCTGGCCGAGCTCAAATGCATGATTATATTTATTATCTATAAATGACACTTGGAGAGAACCCAAATTCTACATATATTAGGGCATCTCAAAATTAGCGTATAGATGAAAAGTTTCTTAATTTCAGTAATGCAGTTGTGTAAAATGTAAAGCTCATATTATATAGATGTATTAAACACAGAGTGATCTATTTTAAGTGTTTATTTATTTTATTGTTGATGATTATGGATCACAGCCAATGAAAACCAAAAAAATCAGCGTCTCAGAAAATTAGAATATTATATAATAAGATCAATTGGTACTTTTGGGGCAGTGTGGGCAGTGTGCCAAGTCCTGCTGGAAAATGAAATCCACATCTCTATAAAAGTTGTCAGTAGTAGAGTGAAGCTGTAAGATATGAAGTGCTGTAAGATTTTGTGGGAAAACAAAACTGCACTGATTTTAGACTTGATAATAAAACACAGTGGATCAACACCAGCAGATGACAGACATGTCTCTCCAAACCATCACTGATCATCAGTACATTTTACATTTCATGTGTAAATCAAGGATCAGAGTCTGGAGGAAGAGTGGAGAGACACACAGTCCAAACTGCTCGAGGTCTAGTGTAAGAAGTTTCCACCAATCAGTGATGGTTTGGAGAGTCATGTCTGTCATCTGCTGGTGTTGATCCACTGTGTTTTATTATCAAGTCTAAAGTCAGTGCAGTTTTGTTTTCCCCCAAATCAACCTTTATAGAGATGTGAATTTCATTTTCCAGCAGGATTTGGCACACTGCCCACACTGACACAAGTACCAATTGGTCTTATATAATATTCTAATTTTTTGAGACTGATTTTTGGGTTTTCATTGCCCCACTCTGTGTTTAATACATCTACATAATATATGAGTTTCACATTTTCAACTGAGTTACTGAAATAGTTATTTTTTATCTATATACATTTTTTGAGCTGTACTAGTAAAAGTGTTACTGAAAGGTAAATAAAAATGCAGATTCTCACCTTTCTGACCGCCTCGATCATATCGTCCAGCAGATGCAGCTCACGCTCCAGTTTACTCTGATTCATGGTGTGAACCATTTGCTGAAACACACACAAAATGATTAAAAAGCAAAATTATTTACTTTATACACAAATAATAAAAAACAACTACATAAATTAGGGTACAGTTGTTTTATTAATACACTAATCAAACACTCTTTGCAGTGTTCTGTGGTCAGAAATCTTCTTACGTGTCTCTTTGCTCGTTCCAGAAGTTTTGATCTCGATTCTTCCACCTCTGAGAGTTTAGCCTTCAGTTTCTCCACCTGAAAACATACAAACATATAAATCAACACTTATTCTAACAATATTAGTATATGCAGAAGGGGCATTTCTGTAGATCCTGCTCTTAGATCTTAGATCAATCCCAAAAAATCCAACCCAACCCATAAACTGTCTGTTTTCGGGCCATTTGAATGAGAAAAATCTGTTCAGAATGATGTTAATGAACACTGCAACACTGAAGAAGCACAGAAGAAGCACAGCTTTTTCTCCTCCAATTCAGTTAGTTTTAGTTAGTTTTCTGAGTGCGTTTGCTAGTTTTAACACATCAGATCAGAGAGCTCAATCTAAATTCTACAGATTTCACTAATTTCCACCAAAATTATCAACTATAAGGGAGCACGCGTGCGCGGGAGCGGGCGGGAGAGAGAGAGAGAGAGAGAGAGAGAGAGAGAGAGAATAATGTATCACAAGATTTTGACCAGTAACTTCTCTTAGTAATAGCATTAAAGCTAGGTCGTGGCTGGGTCTTCCAGCATGACAATGACTCGAAAAACAGTGGCCTAGCCAGTCTTCAGACCTGAAGCCAATAAAAAATATGTTTGATTGAACTAAAACTCAAAGTTGCTCTGAATCCTGAAAGGATTGGAGAAGATCTGTACGGAGGCGTGGCCAAAATCCCTGCTGCAGTGTTTGTGTGAAGTTGGTCAAAAACATCATAAAACATCTGACCTCTGTAACCGCAAACTAAGGTTTTATTACTTTTATTATTTAAACTTCTGGTTTTCTATGGAATCAAATATGACAAATAGTCATATGAAAAAGTTTAGGCACCCTTATCATTTTATTGATTTGAATACTCCTAATTACTTTTTACTGACTTACTGAAGCACAAAACTGGTTTGGACTTCATGGCCAGGTGTATCCAATCATGAGAAAAGGTATTTAAGGTGGCCAATTGCAAGTTGTTCTGGGAGAGTGATGCGAAAGAAGCCATTTCTGCAAGCACGCCACAAACAGAGTTGCCTGAGGTGTGCCTGTGTTATTTGATATATCAAACTGAAATGGCTTCTTTTGCATCACTCTCCCATACAGCTTCTCCTTGTGTAAAGTGCGCTGTATTGTTGAGCGATGCACAGTGACACCATCTGCAGCAAGATGATGCTGCAGCTCTTTGGAGGTGGTCTGTGGATTGTCCTGTTCTCACCATTCTTCTTCTCTGCCTTTCTGATATTTTTCTTGGCCTGCCACTTCTGGGCTTAACAAGAACTGTCCCTGTGCTCTTCCATTTCCTTACTATGTTCCTCACAGTGGAAACTGACAGGTTAAATCTCTGAGACAACTTTTTGTATCTTCCCCTGAACAACTATGTTGAACAATCTTTGTTTTTAGATCATTTGAGAGTTGTTTTGATGAGCCCATGATGCCACTCTTCAGAGGAGATTCAAATAGGAGAACAACTTGCAATTGTCCACCTTAAATACCTTTTCTCATGATTGGATACACCTGGCTATGAAGTTCAAAGCTCACTGAGGTTACCAAACCAATTTTGTGCTTCAGTAAGTCAGTAAAAAGTAGTTAGGAGTATTCAAATCAATAAAATTGATAAGGGTGCCCATACTTTTGCACCGGTCAAATTTTGGTTTAATGCATATTGCACATTTTCTGTTAGTACAGTAAACCTCATTTCAATCCTGAAATATTACTGTGTCCATCAGTTATTAGATATATCAAACTGAAATGGCTGTTACAAACACCCAAATATTTACAACTAAAAATTAATTAATAGGGGTGCCCAAACTTTTTTATATGACTGTATTTCATGCAATAAAATGTTAAATAATTATTTAAAAATCAAACAATGATATTTTCTGGATTTTGGTTTTATTTGCAGGTGAGAGAACTTGCAAAATCATCAACATATTAAATGCTTATTATATAAATAATAAAGTACGGTTTCACTGCATCACCTCTCTGAGTAGACGGATTCTGTCGTCCAGTTCCTTTGAGCTGGCTGCTGATTGGTCACCGGATCGTGTTAACGCAGCCCTTAGAGCCTGCACCTCCACCTGGGACTGCTGCAGCATTCTCCGTAACTCCGCCCCCTCCCGCCGCAGCTCCTATAACAGGATAAATTATGAATAGGTGAGATATAGAGTGTGCTGAGATACGGAGGAGCTCGGTGTTGGGGTGTGTGCTGTACTTACGTTGTTCTCTGCTCTGAATTTACTCGCTGCCTCCATGTTCTCCTCCAGCTCACTGCAGAGCTTCCTCAGAGCTTTCTCATCCTGAACACACAAACACCACGTATATACATATAACATTTACCGTTTATAAAGGTTACTCACGAAAAACAGCTCTATAATACTCTGACCTATTCTGAGAGTCTGTAGTACACTACAGGAAGATCAAGGGGGGGGGGCTCTATAATGATGTATAATGCTCTATAATGTTCATATGATCCACAACACGCTCATTCTGACAGACTGTAGTACACTACAGGAAGCGTAGGGGGCGCTCTATAATGCTCTATAATGTTCATATGATCCACACGCTCATTCTGACAGACTGTAATACACTACAGGAAGTGTAGGGGGCGCTCTATAATGCTCTATAATGTTCATATGATCCACAACACGCTCATTCTGACAGACTGTAATACACTACAGGAAGTGTAGGGGGCGCTCTATAATGCTCTATAATGTTCATATGATCCACAACACGCTCATTCTGACAGACTGTAATACACTACAGGAAGCGTAGGGGGCGCTCTATAATGCTCTATAATGCTTTATAATGTTCACTTGATCCACACGCTTATTCTGACAGACTCTTTTTTATATGTATTTAGGTTTACAGAAGTGAAACTTTTATACAAACCTGTGTTTTCTGATGTAGAACTTGAGCGTCTTTCTCCACCTGAGTCTTCAGGTGAATCACCTGCTGCTTTAGCTCCGCCTCCGCCACCTTGTTCCTGTGAGACTCGTTCTGCAGCGTCTCCTGCAGGTCACGACTTTAACAGCAGAAATAAAGTCATTAAACGTTCTTCGATCAGGATGTTTCCATTCTACACATTTCACCTACAGGGACTTTTACTGTATGAAGTACCATTCTAAACCCATTCATCTTAACATTGATTTGGTCCTTTTTGCAGCAACACTATATAGATAAACGCATTGGGACAGTGAGACAATCTACCAACAGGACCTTTGGTTAAGTAAGTTAAGTAAAGCTAAGCTAAGTAAACAAAACTGTAATGAAAAAGACTTTCTTAAAGTTAAACAAGTGCTGGATCTACACAGATTTCTCTCCTGAAAACTGTTTATTTGGGTGAGTAAAGCGCTTCCATTTATTTACAGTAAGATTAGTTTCACAAATTTCTCCAGCACTAAGGCTGGAGCATTAGCATTAGCAGCTAGCTAGGTGATTGTAGAGGTTCTTACATGTTGCTCTGAAGGCTGTTAAACTGGAAGTCTTTGTCCTGATTCTGCTGCTCGATGGCTGACTGGAGCTCAGACATGCTGTCCCCCAGACTTCCCAACAAATCCACCAGCGTCGTACTGCGGATAACATCTACGCACACACACACACACACACACACACACACACACACACACACAAACACACACACACTGAAATCAATACAATGAAACACCCCATCAGTGTTTATATACTTTACCCAGTAATTCAGAGCTAAGAAACAAATGGTTAGAATTAGTCTATGGAGGAAAAACACCACCAGCCAAGTACAATTGAGATAGGTAGGTGTTTAGATGTTTAGAACAGTTCTGTTTACACTAGTTAAAAGTAAAAATCCATAAAATGGTTTTGTTCCAACTGCCTGGGCGGCTCTGCTGCATCTCAGCCAAAAAAAACCCGGGGTGGATTTTAACTTTCTGGACCTGGACTACCCACCTCTGCGTGTAACTATAGGTTTAAATAGGATCTCCGGTGGAATTGGTGTTTTACAGAGACTCTAAGACTAGATCAGTGGCTGAACTGCACTTAGCAGGGCATTATTACACATGTTGTAAAGTAACATATGACATTGTAAAAACTGTTATTAGTGTAAAACTATCTTTATTTTAAAACGTTTCTAACTGTTGTCCATCTCGCTGCCTCCTGATGCTGTTAGCCAATCAGAGGCGATATGTTTGCATTAGTGGTGTGCCATATCGTATCGTACACGATAATATCGCCAACGTTTTTGAATATGGAGATATATGGAGTTCATTATTATAGTATCATGACATTCTGAATCATTGACTTCTGCTAAAATCTGCTTGTTTTTTTAAATATCTTAGTTAGAGGTGTGCAAAATCGTATCGTATACAATAATAAAATGTAAGTTTTGTTTTTTTTACAGTAGTGTATTTTTTACTTTTTTGTCATATAACCAAGAGTATCGTTATCGCGATAATACCATGAAATGTCGTGATATTATTTTAGGACCATATCGCCCACCCCTAGTTTGCATGCATAAATATGCATAAGCAAGATTCGAAAACCTATTGTTTCTCTCAGTCCACTCCTCCACGGGACTAAAGCAGTGTTATAGCGGATAACCAGAGCACTTTTCTTTTTTACTAAAATCAGCTCACATGGCTTTATTCATACTAAAGAGTAGAACTAGACATTTTTAAATGAATGAAAAAACAATGGAATGAGACCTTTAAAAAATAAATGCTGATAAACTGTAAGAGTTTATTTGTAATTAGATCTTTTCTTTTACTTTGTTTGTTCACACTCCTGTTCTTTGAGTATAAGTACAGACTATTTTTTTTCTTATTTTGCATAAACAAATAAATATAAATTACATTTTTGCATAAAAGATGTGATTCATTTTAGTATTTGATATTCAAATCTCTCTTTTCTTACAGAAAACATAGGACATATAAAAGCTGCAGACGTGGCGGATTATATAGAGATTATTACAGGTTTATTCTGCCAGTCCTGCTCTCATACTGTTACACCAGATTATCCAGTACAGATTATAATAAAGCAGAGCTGACGGGTTTCCTGTGAATAAAAATAACCAAAATAAAAAGTTACCATCATCATGCTGAGCTGCAGAAGTAGATAAACGAGTGAAGGCACTGCTTTTACTGCCGATTCCCTCCACTGGCTCATCCTCCTCTACTGTACACACTGCTAACACACACACACAAACACACACACAAAAAAAGAAACAAACAAACAAACAAATAAATAGTTAATTAGAAGAAAGTTATGGATCACGTTTAACTGGAAAAATAAATTATGGGAACCATTCTTAGAATATTTCAGTAATTTCCAACTGAACCGGTGATAAAGCAAAAGGAATATTTAGATATGATGTTAAGATATTTCACACTTCTACTCTTTACTGATAAAACTCCTGCATCTCTGCAATTGAAAAAACAGGAGGATTAGTGAGTTTTTAGGCTTTTTTTTTTCTCGGTCACATGACATTGTGGCGTTCAGTAGCTCCTCCATTTCCACTCGCTGTTGTGTTTTTTTAACGTGGATCTCCGTGGAAACCGTGGCGCGCCCAAAGTGTAATTACGGTGCGCGGCAGTGGACAAATATCTATTTTATTATTTTATTAAAAGCGAGGAGACGAAACTCAGAGATGTGCGTCCGGACGGGACTAAAATTACCGGAGGAGCACGGAGTTCAGAGAAAAACAGTAGATAATTCAGCCTGTAATTTTCTCAGAGGACGTCTGAGAAAAACACCTACATGATCGTTCTGGACGGGAGTAAAATCACAGAGGATAAAAATAAAAAACCTTCATGAAATAGAGAAAATTACCCGGTGTGTTGTTCTCAGGCTCAGCAGAAAGGGCCATCATGATGGAGCCAACAAACGAGCTCTGGGGCTTCTGGGAAACCTGGAGCTGCTGCTCATCCTGGACTGGAGGATCAGAGCTCTGAGGAGAAACAGGAACAAAATCAAAGTGAAAACTACTGAATCCATTATAAACACATCAGCACCAGACATTCACAATCAACAGCTGGGGAAACTGCTGTTAGCTGAGTGGGTGGGTATATACAGGTGCATCTCAAAGTAACTTTTCTATGATATTCTAATTTTTTATTTCAGTAATTCAGTTGTGTAAAATGTGAAACGCATATATTATATAGATGTATTAAACACAGAGTGATCTATTTTAAGTGTTTATTTATTTTATTGTTGATAATCATGAAGCTTACAGCCAATAAAAACCCAAAAATCAGAAAATCAGTGTCTCAGAAAATTATATGAGAATATTATATTAAGACCAACTGGTACTTTTGACAGTGTGGGCAATGTGCCAAATCCTGCTGGAAAATGAAATCAGCATCTTCATAAAAGTTGTCAGCAGAGGGAAGTCCAAAGTCAGTGCAGTGTTCTTGCACCATTTAATTTAATGCTTTTTAAGACATTTTTAAGAACTCAATAAATATGATTTAAGACCCAAAAATGTAGTCACAATTTCTAATGTTAGCTAGCTCTCCGCTTAAATTAGTTCTATCCCTGTTAATGTTAGCTAGCTCGCCACTAATATTAGCTAACTTGTGCTAATGTCAGTTAGCTCTCAACGTAAACTTAGTTCTTTCCACACTAATGTTAGGTTGCTCTCCGCTTAACTTAGTTTTCTTTCTGCTAATGTTATCTAGCTTGCCGCTAATGTTAGCTAACTGGCCACTAATGTTAGCAAGCTCTCCAATTAACTTAGTTCTCTCTCTGGTAAAGTAGTTAGCTCGCCCCTAAAGTTAGTATGTTTTCCCGCTGCTATTAAATGCAAAATTTAATACCTACAGCAAATTTACAGTACATTTAAGACAATTTAAGACCTTCACCTGCTGACAACTTATATGGAGATGCAGATTGCAGGACTTGGCACACTGCCCACACTGCCAAAAGTTTCTAATTTTTTTGGTTCTAAAATTCTAATTTTCTGAGACTCTGTTTTTATTGTCTGTAATCATAATCATCATAAAGAGGGTTTAAAATGGATCACTCTGTGTTTATTACATCTATATAATATATGAGTTTACTGAAATAAAGTAACTTTTCAATGATATTCAAATTTTTTGAGATGTATTAGTAAACTGCTGTAGGGTGAACAGGTGGGTATATAAACTGCTGTAGGGTGAACGGGTGGGTATATAAACTGCTGTAGGGTGAACGGGTGGGTATATAAACTGCTGTAAGGTGAACAGGTGGGTATATAAACTGCTGTAGGGTGAACGGGTGGGTATATAAACTGCTGTAGGGTGAACAGGTGGGTATATAAACTGCTGTAGGGTGAACAGGTGGGTATATAAACTGCTGTAGGGTGAACAGGTGGGTATATAAACTGCTGTAGGGTGAACGGGTGGGTATATAAAGTGCTGTAGGGTGAACAGGTGGGTATATAAACTGCTGTAGGGTGAACAGGTGGGTATATAAACTGCTGTAGGGTGAACGGGTGGGTATATAAACTGCTGTAGGGTGAACAGGTGGGTATATAAACTGCTGTAGGGTGAACAGGTGGGCATATAAACTGCTGTAGGGTGAACAGGTGGGTATATAAACTGCTGTAGGGTGAACGGGTGGGTATATAAAGTGCTGTAGGGTGAACGGGTGGGTATATAAACTGCTGTATGATGAACGGGTGGGCATATAAACTGCTGTAGGGTGAACAGGTGGGTATATAAACTGCTGTAGGGTGAACAGGTGGGCATATAAACTGCTGTATGGTGAACAGGTGGGCATATAAACTGCTGTATGGTGAACGGGTGGGCATATAAACTGCTGTAGGGTGAACGGGTGGGCATATAAACTGCTGTATGATGAACGGGTGGGCATATAAACTGCTGTATGGTGAACAGGTGGGCATATAAACTGCTGTATGGTGAACGGGTGGGCATATAAACTGCTGTAGGGTGAACGGGTGGGCATATAAACTGCTGTATGATGAACGGGTGGGCATATAAACTGCTGTAGGGTGAACGGGTGGGCATATAAACTGCTGTATGGTGAACGGGTGGGTATATAAACTGCTGTAGGGTGAACGGGTGGGTATTTAAACTGCTGTATGATGAACGGGTGGGCATATAAACTGCTGTATGATGAACGGGTGGGCATATAAACTGCTGTAAGGTGAACGGGTGGGTATATAAACTGCTGTAGGGTGAACGGGTGGGTATATAAACTGCTGTAGGGTGAACAGGTGGGTATATAAACTGCTGTAGGGTGAACGGGTGGGTATATAAACTGCTGTAGGGTGAACGGGTGGGTATATAAACTGCTGTAGGGTGAACGGGTGGGTATATAAACTGCTGTATGGTGAACGGGTGGGTATATAAACTGCTGTATGATGAACGGGTGGGTATATAAACTGCTGTATGATGAACGGGTGGGTATATAAACTGCTGTATGGTGAACGGGTGAGTATATAAACTGCTGTAGGGTGAACGGGTGGGTATATAAACTGCTGTATGGTGAACGGGTGGGTATATAAACTGCTGTATGATGAACGGGTGGGCATATAAACTGCTGTAAGGTGAACAGGTGGGTATATAAACTGCTGTAGGGTGAACGGGTGGGTATATAAACTGCTGTAGGGTGAACAGGTGGGTATATAAACTGCTGTAAGGTGAACAGGTGGGTATATAAACTGCTGTAGGGTGAACGGGTGGGTATATAAACTGCTGTAGGGTGAACAGGTGGGTATATAAACTGCTGTATGGTGAACGGGTGGGTATATAAACTGCTGTAGGGTGAACGGGTGGGTATATAAACTGCTGTATGGTGAACGGGTGGGTATATAAACTGCTGTATGGTGAACGGGTGGGCATATAAACTGCTGTAAGGTGAACGGGTGGGTATATAAACTGCTGTAGGGTGAACAGGTGGGTATATAAACTGCTGTAGGGTGAACGGGTGGGTATATAAACTGCTGTAGGGTGAACGGGTGGGTATATAAACTGCTGTAGGGTGAACAGGTGGGTATATAAACTGCTGTAAGGTGAACGGGTGGGTATATAAACTGCTGTAAGGTGAACGGGTGGGTATATAAACTGCTGTAGGGTGAACAGGTGGGTATATAAACTGCTGTAGGGTGAACGGGTGGGTATATAAACTGCTGTAGGGTGAACGGGTGGGTATATAAACTGCTGTAGGGTGAACAGGTGGGTATATAAACTGCTGTAAGGTGAACAGGTGGGTATATAAACTGCTGTATGATGAACGGGTGGGTATATAAACTGCTGTAGGGTGAACGGGTGGGTATATAAACTGCTGTAGGGTGAACGGGTGGGTATATAAACTGCTGTATGGTGAACGGGTGGGTATATAAACTGCTGTAGGGTGAACAGGTGGGTATATAAACTGCTGTAAGGTGAACGGGTGGGTATATAAACTGCTGTAGGGTGAACGGGTGGGCATATAAACTGCTGTAGGGTGAACAGGTGGGTATATAAACTGCTGTAGGGTGAACGGGTGGGTATATAAACTGCTGTAGGGTGAACGGGTGGGTATATAAACTGCTGTAGGGTGAACAGGTGGGTATATAAACTGCTGTAGGGTGAACAGGTGGGTATATACCTTGTCAGTAGGGGGCACTGTGCTGCTGATCAGACACTGCAGTCTGTGCTGCAGGAGGGAAACGTCGAGTGTAGCCTGTGCCAGCTGTGCCCCCTGTTCCAACAGCATACTGCGGGCATTATCCTGCGTACTGACCAACTCCTCCTGCAAAGCATTCTTCTCAGCACTACACACAACACACACAACACACCACACACACACACAACACACACAAAATTGTAATTAAGTAAAAGTACCTTTACTTTGTTAAAAATCTACTCGAGTAAAAGTAAAAAAGTGCACAATTTGAAATGTACTTTGAGTAAAAGTTACATAGTTACTTTTATTTATTTGATGTAAAAAAATAAAAATCATAAATTAAATAATTATTAAATTAAATAATTTGGATCTTTCAGGCAGTATTTGTTCAGAACAGCCCATAAAACATTTTCAAGAATAATTGTTATAGGTTTCTATCATCCATGTTTTCTTTCTTTACTATTAAAAGTTTATGGTCATACAGGCGACTATAAACTGTATTTTTATAGTTTCACAGTTCATCATTATTTTTTAACTTGACATTGCTATGTTTAACTGCTATTTACATGTTTTTTAACATCCAATCAGATGTTCCTAATGAAAACCTAAGGAATTATCATTAAAAACATGAAAACATATAAAAAGAATGTTGGTGGGCGCATACGCAGTGCTGTAAAGAAGCACATATCGATGGGTAGCATAACTCGACAGAACCGGTTCCCCCCCGAGCACAGCTGGTTCACACAGCCTCTCTCTGGCTAACCGTAATAAACACTGCTGGGAAAAGTTCAGCTGCGCTGCCATGGAGAACAAAACTCATTTTTTTCCAGCATTTCATTTGTTACTCAGTAATTGTCAGTTTTCCAATGTAGCAAAGTAAATTATTTGTGTCAAAATGTACTTGAATAAAGTAAAATTTTAAAACTACTTTAAAAATTACTAATTACTCATAACATCTACTCAATTACTGTAATGTGAGTAAATGTAATTCGTTACTTTCCACCTCTGGTGTGTGTGTGTGTGTGTGTGTGTTACCGTAGCTGCTGTAGGGCCAGTCTGAGGTCCTCACACTCCAGGTTCCTCTCACGCAGCCCCTGCAGGTGAGAGCGCAGCAGCCCCTCACTCTCAGTCAGCTGTTCTCGGGTCAGCTCATTCTCCGCCTGCAGAAACTAAAAACACCAAACAACATTAACCAAACCAGCTTCCTTTAATCATTCATAAAAACTCAGACTTTTATCTCAATCAGTGTTTTAATTTATTCTACAGCAGGGGTGTCCAAACTTGTTTTGTTGGGGGCCTGAAGGAGAAATATATTTGAAGTCACGGCCACAGACTCTGTAATAAAACAAATAATGAAATATACCACTTTAAATAATACTTTTTCCTGATTATTTCATTTATACACCATTTTACTTGACTTACTATTTTTATCTTTTACAGTGTTGTGTAAACTAAGATTTTTCAAATTGATGTTTAATTTCATGATGTCTCTTAATATAAAACAACTTAATTACAGCAACTTTTAGACTCTTTGGCCTGTTTTTCTGCGCTAGAACTGAGCACTCTCTCCGCTTTTAGACTCTTTGGCCCGTTTTTCTGCGCTAGAAATGCACACTCTCTCTGCTTTTAGACTCTTTGGCCCGTTTTTCTGCGCTAGAAATGCACACTCTCTCCATTTTTAGACTCTTTGGCCCGTTTTTCTGCGCTAGCAATGCACACTCTCTCCGCTTTTAGACTCTTTGGCCCGTTTGTCTGCGCTAGAACTGAGCACTCTCTCCGCTTTTAGACTCTTTGGCCCGTTTGTCTGCGCTAGAAATGCACACTCTCTCCTCTTTTAGACTCTTTGGCCCGTTTTTCTGCGCTAGAAATGCACACTCTCTCCTCTTTTAGACTCTTTGGCTCGTTTCTGACACCTAGCGTTCAAACTTTGAATCTCACATTATAAAACCTGCTTAACAGCGGAGCCAACTTTCATTCTATTTCTAAAATACCTCGCGGACCGCTCCAAAAAAGGAAACGGGCCGCAAATGGCCCGCGGGCCGTAGTTTGGACACCTCTGTTCTACATAGTAAATGAATAGCTTAGTGATCTATCAGATTATGAAGGAACACATAATGAATCATGTAGTAAATTAAAAACAGTGTTAAACAAACTAAAATACTCTGAAGTATTTGGATACTCTTATCTGGGGAGCTGTTTGTTAACTTGTGGTTTCTGAGGCTGGAAACTCTGATAAACTCATCCTGTACAACAGAGGAAACTCTCGCTCTTCCTTTCCTATCCTGGGGTGGTCCTGATGAGTGCCAGGTTCATCATTATAATGTTTTTGATGGTCTTTGCGATGACTGCACTTGAAATGATTCTAACAGACTGACTTTTCTTTACTTAGTTGAGTAGTTGTTGCTTCTCATAATCTGGATTCGAACATTACTCAAATATTCACTATTCACTGTATACCTGTAACTCTACCTCTTCACTACTTTACTTTAACTGATGCTCTCAAACACTTTATTAAGAGACAAGAAATTCAAGTAATTAACTCTTGATTGGTTCAGCACAGCTGTTAACTGAAAGCCTGAATTCCAGGAGACTCTACCTCATAAAACTGACTGAGAAAATCCAGCAGAGATGTTCAAAACTGACCATCTAAACAAGAGGAGATACTGAATTGCAGAATGTAAAATATAAAACATATTCTGGTTTGGGCGCAGACTGGTTCCAGCGGTCTTAAGCACTGCCACTATGATCAGGAGATCGCCAGTATGAATCCTGATTATGCAGCTTGCCATAAGCTGCCGGAGCCCTGAGAGAGCACAGTTATCCTTACACAGTTAAAATAAATAAATAAATCCTTTTGGTTTGTTTATCACTTTGTAAATAATTGAGCATGTGCTCCTGTATAGCTTTAATATAGTCTTGAATATAATAAACTAACTACTTCTAACCTCACTTCCTTCTTCCCCTCCTTCACTCCTCCATCCCATTATTTCCCTTTGACTTCCTTTAGGCCCTGTATAAAGATGTTTTACTTTCTATTACTTTTGTACTTCACTATTAGTGAAATCGCTTTGGACAAATTCTGCCAAATGTAATGTAATATAAAATTTACAATGTAAAAAAATATGAATAATCATAAAAAGAAAGAAATACACTGATTATATATATATATGAAACACTGGTTGATTTGTAATGAAAAAGACGTACAAGAACTACATGCAACTTGTTTGCTAGAATGTGTGTGTATAGTGTGTGTGTGTGTATAGTGTGTGTGTGTGTATAGTGTGTGTGTAGTGTGTGTATAGTGTGTGTGTGTGTGTGTGTAGTGTATAGTAAGTGTGTGTGTAGTATGTGTGTGTGTGTGTATAGTGTGTGTGTGTATAGTGTGTGTGTGTATAGTGTGTGTGTGTATAGTGTGTGTGTGTATAGTGT
>NC_064414.1:56127500-56157500 GCF_023375975.1 Astyanax mexicanus
AAAAAAATAGATATATAGATAGATATATATCTAAATATATATATATATATATCTAAATATATATATATATATCTAAATATATATATTTTATATATTTTAACCCCGCCCACTAGATAGTGGTGTTGTAATCTGGGAAAAGAGCGCCATCTACTGTACCCACAAAGGTATTGCACGGCCAAATGTTCTCTCCTACTCCAGCTGCTGATGGCAAGCTGCATGACCTGAATTCGAACCAGCGATCTTCTAATCATAGTGGCAGCACCTTAGTCAGCTGGACCATTTAAAACCCCTATATCTTGCTTATTTATCCCCTATGACATAGAGATGGCAATAATATATCAACATTCTTTTCTTTTCTGAATATAAAAGTGTTTATATAACTGATGTTCCTTTTTATTTAGTTATATATATGCAGAACAATAAAATATTGTACAATAACATTTGTATCCTCTCTCCCAGTGGGTGGTATGAATAAAGTAAAAAAAAATAAAATAAAATAATGAATAAATAAATAAAATAAAAAAATGATATAAAAAAATTAAAACTGTGTATATTCCACTGTAGCAGTTAATATTCCTCAGTGACAGTAAATATTGAACATTTGTAGATATTGCACTCATTTTAGTGAGACGATGCTATTTTGAAGTGAGCCAGTATGCATGTGATGGTATAAGGTACATGTGATTGTTTTTGTCAAAGGGTGAGTTTTCAGTGAAGTTTCTCCAGCACTAAGGCTGGGTGCAGCAGCATTAGCATTAGCTGCTAACCGCAGCATTAATGGGACGTTAACGTTGCCCGATAGAACTAGACTGAGGAACCCTGAGTGTTCCGGTAACCCAGGGCGATATTAGCTAGCGGTTCTTCCCACAGACAGTCCAATATACTCACCTCTGAACATCGAAAGCGCTAATGCTACAGTTAGCAGCTAATGCTGCTGCTGCTGCTCCAGCCTTAGTGCTGGAGAAACTTAAAACACTGAAAAATACAGTAGGTAATAAAAAAAAAAAGCAGAACAAAAGCAAAGCATGTTGTGCGTTATGTTGCTTTGTATTGTGTGTTGTGTGTATATATGCAGAACAATAAAATATTGAGAGGACAATATACTGAATAATATATTGTGATATTTCCTAATGCAATGTTTTAATCGATTCATCTTCATCTCTCAGGTACGTGGGGATTAAACAGTACTCAGGTGATCAGCAGTTACCTGTCTGCTCTCTCTGTGGCCTCCTGGGTATCGTGCAGTGAACGCTGCAGTCTGACAAAACAAACAAACAAACAAACAAACAAACAAAGGAGAAGATAAATATGTTATCAGTAAATACTGACAGCAGACTTATCTCAATGGTTCAATAAATAAACTAAATGACAAAACCTGGTTCTGCTTCTATAATTAAATTAAACACTAAAGCTCTATATAATTAGGATAATATACTTAAATAACTGAAACCACCCCACAAATTAGCATGCTGTTAACTGCAGGCCTAAATCATCACACTGTTCATTAATAAGTGCTTTTTGATTCACTATTATCTATTAGAGCACAACGGTTTAACTAAAAATAGACCAATTAAAGCAAAGCAGCATTATGGTGACAATGAGTGTTTTACACTTATGACCGGGTTCTTGCACCATTTTAAAAGTCAAATTTAATGCTTAAGACCTGTTTTTAGACTGCTATAAATATAATTTAAGACCTAAAAATGTAGTCATATTTTCTTTGTTGTATTGGAAATCAAAATTTAACGTAGCGAACTCACCGCTAATGTTATTATGTAAGCATGTTAGCTAGCTCACCGCTAATGTTACTATACTATGTCAGCTAGCTCTCCACTAACATTAATGTAGCTAGATAACTCACTGCTAATGTTAGTACATTAGCTAGCTCACCGCTAACATAAGCTAGCTCTCCGCTAAAGTTAGCTAGCTCCCTGCTAATATTAGCTCTCTTTCCAGTAACGTTAGCTAACTCACCCCTATAGTTAGCATGTGCCGTTTCCACTGGCATTAAATGTACAGTCTGAAAATGTAACACCTAAAGCAAATTTACAGTAAATTTACATCAATTTAAGACCTTAATTGCTCAGATTTCTTAATTGCCCAGATTTCTACACACCGTCTCAAATTATTACTACGTTATACAGTATTACTGGGGGCAGGGATTAGTAAATGCTGCACACATAGCATAGATAGATCTGGGTTAACGTCAAAATGTTTTATATTTCTGAATGAATAAAGTCCTAAAAGCAGATAAAGAAAACGATAAAGATAAAGTTAAACAAATCAGACAAAAATATTAAACTTGCTCATTTATTTTATTGATGAAAATAATCAATTACATATTTGTGAAGGTTAATGTACATAAACCTCTAGAATTAGCAGCTAGTTTGAGGGTGAAATTAGAGAACAGGGATTTATCAAAATCTGCTCTTCAAAGCACACGTTTAAGGAAGTTTGTGTATCATGACATGAACAAAGGAGATTTCTGAGGAGCTCAGACAGAGAGCTGTTGATTCTAATCAGGCTGGAAAAGATTATAAAATAATCTGTAAAGAGTTTACATTCCACCTATTCACAGTCAGACAGATTACAGTGTACAAATGGAGGAAATTCAAGACTAATATTATTATCCATGGCAAAAAGATCACTCCAAGAGATAGGTGTGTAATAGTTTGCATGGCCTTAAAGGACCCTGGGGTAACTTCTAAGCAACCGAAGGCCTTGAGAGCAGTTATCGTGAGGAAACCAACCAGGTCTGAAATTCCTCAGGACTGAGGAAGCAGGACTGATCAACAGTTACCTGAAATGTTTAGTTGGGTCTCAACAGACACTAAAAGCACAGATTTCTGTACTTTTTCTACAAATAAATGTAATATTGGATCATTTTTCTTAATTAATAAATGAGCAAATATAATATTTTGTCTCATTTGTTTAACAGGGTTCTCTTTATCTACTTTTAGAACTTGTTTAGGTCATACTTATGCAGAAATATAGAACATCTTAAAGGGTTCAGAAACTGTAAAAAGCTGATTTATTGGGTTATATATGAACATGTGTGTGTGTGTGTGTGTGAGCGTCGTACTTGCAGGTCTCGGAGGCGAGGGCCTGCTCGAGGAAGGCGTAGGAGGCGAGGGTGGAGGAGACGGTGGCGGAGAGTTCGGTGCTCTTCCTCTGTAGCTGAACTCGCTCCTCCTCTACCTCCCCCAACTGCTCACGCAGCACCGCCATCTCTATTAAACACACACAACACACACAGCATGAGTTTTATATTCATTATTTACTCCCCCAAGAAACAGGAGATATCAGGTTGTGTTTAATTAGTAGTGTGTGAATAAATATAAAAACATTTAAATCAGAAACTGCGTGATGATTAGTCAGTGTTTTTACTCTACCCGAGTTCATGATGGTGATCTGAGTGTTCAGGTCTGAGATCTGCTGATCAGCTTCCTGCAGGCTGGAATGGACCTGTTGTAGCTCCGCCTCCATCTGAGGAACAAGAAAATAAAATCTTTTAAAGTTTAAAATTCAATTTTCCACTGATAACTTCACTTAAACCAGTAATTCTGAGGGACTGAAATGGTGTATTTACACAATGTAGCGCATTTATTCTCGTATTCTTTACATTCTCTTTTACACTCATTCCTGAGCATGGCAATCGTGGCTAGAGTGGGCGTGTCTGTGTGTGTCTGTGGATAGGGTGGGCGTGTCCGTGGGTGGGTGAGCATCTGTCCATAATTGAGGATGGAGGGGTGGGCGTTTCTGAGAACAGAGTGGGCGTGCATGTTATAGGGGTGTATCTGTGGGAGTGTCTGTAGGTGAAGTGGGTGTGTCTGTGGATATGGTGGCTGTGTCTGAGTATTGGAGTGGGCTTGTCTAAGGATTGGATTGGGCATATTTGTGGATGCTGTGGCATAGCTGTGGATGGAGTTGGTGGGTGTGTCTGAGGATAGTATTGGGCGTGTCTGTTGATGGAGTGGGCTTGTCTGCAATAGGGGCGTGTCAGTGGGAGTGTCTGTGGACCGAGTGGGCGCGTCTGTGGACCGAGTGGGCGCGTCTGTGGACCGAGTGGGCGCGTCTGTGGACCGAGTGGGCGCGCGTCTGTGGACCGAGTGGGCGCGCGTCTGTGGACGGAGTGGGCGCGCGTCTGTGGACGGAGTGGGCGCGCGTCTGTGGACCGAGTGGGCGCGCGTCTGTGGACCGAGTGGGCGCGCGTCTGTGGACCGAGTGGGCGCGCGTCTGTGGACCGAGTGGGCGCGCGTCTGTGGACGGAGTGGGCGCGTCTGTGGACGGAGTGGGCGCGCGTCTGTGGACGGAGTGGGCGCGCGTCTGTGGACGGAGTGGGCGCGCGTCTGTGGACGGAGTGGGCGCGCGTCTGTGGACCGAGTGGGCGCGCGTCTGTGGACCGAGTGGGCGCGCCTGTGGACCGAGTGGGCGCGCGTCTGTGGACGGAGTGGGCGCGCGTCTGTGGACGGAGTGGGCGCGCGTCTGTGGACGAAGTGGGCGCGCGTCTGTGGACGAAGTGGGCGCGCGTCTGTGGACGGAGTGGGCGCGCGTCTGTGGACGGAGTGGGCGCGCGTCTGTGGACGGAGTGGGCGCGCGTCTGTGGACGGAGTGGGCGCGCGTCTGTGGACGGAGTGGGCGCGCGTCTGTGGACCGAGTGGGCGCGCGTCTGTGGACCGAGTGGGCGCGCGTCTGTGGACCGAGTGGGCGCGCGTCTGTGGACCGAGTGGGCGCGCGTCTGTGGACGGAGTGGGCGCGTCTGTGGACGGAGTGGGCGCGTCTGTGGACGGAGTGGGCGCGTCTGTGGACGGAGTGGGCGCGCATCTGTGGACGGAGTGGGCGCGCGTCTGTGGACGGAGTGGGCGTGTCTGTGGACCGAGCGGGCTGTGTCTGTGGACCGAGCGGGCGTGTCTGTGGACAGAGTGGGCGTGTCTGTGGACAGAGTGGGCGTGTCTGTGGACAGAGTGGGCGTGTCTGTGGATGGAGTGTTTGGAGATTGGTCTGCTGTATCCATTTCACTCACTTGCTCTCATTTACCACTGATTGTTCCTTTAATAACCACAATAATGTACAAACATCACTTTTTGTATGAAATATATTTGTTTTTATTTTTTAATATACTAGTATTTTTCTGAGCAAATCAAAAATCTATGTGCAGATATGGAGCCGCTTCATTCGGATTTTCACAGAAGCCTAAAACTTTTAAACATTACTGTATATACTGCACAAAATACTATATTATAATGTGAGTTTTATTCACTATCCTGCAGTCATAATAATACAGTAGTACGGTAGTTGTGAGTGTGAGTGTATGCTGACCTGAGCTCGGTCCTCGGTGGCTCGGTCTCTCTCGGCTCGGTACAGTCGGCTCTGCTCCACAGCCGCCGCTGCTCTCTGCTGGAGCCTCTGCACAACCGGGCCGCTCTTCCTGAGCAGCAGCTGAGCTTTACACAGCTAAACACACACAGAGAATTAATAAATCTGCATTAATCAGATATAAAACACTGATAAACCCATTCAGAAGTGATCAGACGCTGTGTTTATACCTCAGCTGAGATCTGATCATGATCCTGCAGCTTCTCCCTCAGCAGGACGGAGGCAGCAGACAGAGACTCCACATACGCTCGGTTCAGCTCCACCTCAACACAACAGCACAGTTTAATCAGGAGATTTACTCACACAGAATTCAGCACTGGAGTCATTCATACAAATAATAAAGAACACTCTGCATCAGTACCTCAAATTGACGTATTTATTTGACAGAGACTCAGATTATTTATTGTCAAAGTCAGGTGAAAGCCTTTTCAGTTCAAGTATATTGTACTGTATACATCTGTACTGGATTTAGTCCGGTTAGTTTCGGTTTCATGCTACGTGGGCGGAGTCTCTCTATACTGTACACTGATTGGTCAGTGGAAGGGTGTGCGTCAGACATCGCCGCTGTGTTTAGTTTCCTGAGTTGCCTTTTCAGACGTTGTGCTGAATTCTGTCTCTCTGCCAAAATCCGACTCCTGCACGCCGAGGGGAGTCAGATTTCCACAGTGTGTGTGTGTGTGTGTGTGTGTGTGTCTCACCAGCTGTGGGTAGGTGTGTGTTAGAGCAGCTGTCAGCTCCTGCTGGGATCCAAGGCTACGCTGGAGATCAGAGACCTGCTCAGAGTGATGAACACGTAGCTGATCCAACACCCTCAGAACCTGTAAACACGCGCGCACACACACACACTTTAGATTCTTCAAAGTATCTTCTCTTGCTTAGATGATCAGTTTTGAACATCTCTGCTGGATTTTCTCAGTCAGTTTTATGAGGTAGAGTCACCTGGAATTCAGGCTTTCAGTTAACAGCTGTGCTGAACTCATCAAGAGTTAATTACTTGAATTTCTTGTCTCTTAATAAAGTGTTTGAGAGCATCAGTTAAAGTAAAGTAGTGAAGAGGTAGAGTTACAGGTATACAGTGAATAGTGAATATTTGAGTAATGTTCGAATCCAGGTTATGAGAAGCAACAACTACTCAACTAAATAAAGAAAAGAAGATCAATCAGAATCAGAAAATCAGAAAGTGCAGTCATCGCAAAGACCATCAAAAACATTATAATGGTGAAACTGGCACTCATCAGGACCACCCCAGGAAAGGATAGAAGAGCGAGAGTTTCCTCTGTTGTACAGGATGAGTTTATCAGAGTTTTCAGCCTCAGAAACCACAAGTTAACAAACAGCTCCCCAGATAAGAGCATCTAAATACTTCACAGAGTATTTTAGTTTGTTTAATACTGTTTTTAAGTTTCTACATGATTCCTTATGTGTTCCTTCATAATCTGATAGATCACTTTACTGTTCATTTACTATGTAGGAAAAATAAAAATAAATTAAACACGGAATAAGAAGGTGTGTATAAACGTTTGCCTGGTACTGTCTATACTATAAAGGTAGATAAATTGAATATTTACGGTTTGTCTCTCCTGCAGAGCTTCCTCCATACTCCTCCTCATACTGTCTCTCTCCTGCAGACACGCCCGACACTTCTCCGCCATCTTCCTCACCGTGCCCATACAGCGGGCATACAGAGCCTTCATCTCACCCACCTACACACACACACACACACACACATTAAAACAATGTTTTTGAACAATGGTAAGCAATTAAATTTTATTTCTATTTTTATCTACCCAACCCACTCATTAGGACTCCCCCTATCACTAATGATGCTCCAACACACCAGGAGGATTAAGAAGACCAGCACACGCCTCCTCCGATACATGTGAAGTCAGACTCCGTCTCTTTTAGAACTGCTGCTGATGCTTTAGCATTACCGAGTAGCATCAGAGCAGCACTAACGCTCGGAGGAAAGCGCAGCGACTCGGTTCTGATACAGCAGCTCACAGACGCAGCCTTGTGCTGATCCACATCACCCTACGAGTGATGAGGGGAAAGAGAAAGCGCCATCTACTGTACCCACCCAGAGAGAGCAAGACCAACTGTGACCAACTCTCTCGGGGCTCCAGCAGCTGATGGCAAGCTGCATAAACAGGATTCGAACCAGCGATCTCCCGATCACAGTGGCAGTGCTTTAGACCACTGGACCACTTGGAGCCCTCTCACTGTTCTGAATTAAAGAAATTTGCACTAATATACACTATATTGACTATAAAGCCAAAAGTATTCGCTCTTCCACCCAGAGTTCACCAACTTTCTGCAGTCACTACATTACTACACACCTCCAAACTACATGTAGCTTATTCATTATTTTTAATATGATATGTATTTGCTATTTATTCACTGTTACTTGTGTTACTTGTGCCACTTGTTACTTTACTGTCCTTGTGCAATAATAGGTCACACCCTACTATAATCATAACTCCTCCACCTTATCTTGGCTGAACTAGATGTATATATTTTTCCTTTATGATATTTTTAGTATTTTATATATTTTTTTTCTGTAATCTTTTGTATATATAGATGTATTATTATTTGTTTATATTTTCTCCTGAACTGTTTCTCTGTCCTTTCCTCTGTACTGCTGTTACATTGCAAATTTCCCCATTGCGGGATTAATAAAGGATTATCTTATCTTATTTCTTTAGACCTTTTGGTTCTTTTGATATTTTGGTCTGTGCCTGTTTTGTATCAAATTCTGATACCCAGCCCAGTTTCAAACTCTTTATTTAGTTTAGTTTTATCTGGTGTAAATCTGACCTGCTTGTAGAGAACCTCCTGATCTTCAGTAACGATTCCTTCAACCTGCCTCAGGCTGATCAGAGCCTCCTCCGTATCCGTCTTCACACTCGTCTGTAACACAGAAAAAACACAGATTTATCTGAGCTCATCCTTCATATATCCTTCATATATTAAAATTCTAGCTTAAAGGATAGTGTTTATAGACACAGAAATAAATGTATGAATTGTGATGAACTAAAACAGCTGCTTCAATACTTTAATGCTGCTAATGGCTTCAATAATAATATGTTTTAAATTGATATTAAACCTGTGTCTTACTTGTGTAATACAGCTCAGAGATAGAACTATCTTTTTTGCAGGACAATGTTAACAAATCAAAGCCTTAATTTAAAGCTTTAGTGTTCTATATAATATGTACTACTAACAGTACAGTAACTCACAAACCTATATTTAAGCACAGTCAAGCAAAAATATATAAATAAAAAAATAAAAAATAATAAAAATACAATGATATACTGTGAAACCGTCAGAATCTTGCAAAATACCATGATGTACATTTTTGATCATACCGCCCAGCACTAATTCAATGGGAAGCTCTTACCTTTTTCCTAAATAAATTAAATCCAGGTCCTTTTTTTGGGCCAGGCAGTGTAATGTAATACTATATACATATAAATAAAACAGCTAATTCCCCTGAAGCTAATATCAGTAGGAAGAGTATGAGGATATAAAAGCTGGGTCGTACCATAGTGCTCCTCATCTGCTGGATGGCGAGGTGTAAACTCTGCAGGGTGTTCTGATCCTCCTCCAGAGCGCTGATCCGATCCAGAGCGCTCACATACAGCTCCCTGTAAGGCCCAGTCTGATATAAACACAAACACACAGAATGATTTAACTGGATCTTTTTTCTCCCCAATTTACACGGCCAATTACCCAACCCACTCATTAGGACTCCCCCTATCACTAGTGATGTTCCAACACCAGGATGGTGAAGACTAGCACATGCCTCCTCTGATACATGTGAAGTCAGACTCCGCCTCTTTTTGAGCTGCTGCTGATGCAGCATTACCGAGTAGCATCACAGCGCTAACGCTCGGAGGAAAGCGCAGCGTATATAGTGAGCACAGATGGAGCTGGGCCGGTTCTGATAGTGTGTGTGTATTCTGTATAGTCTGTATAGTGCCCGTGTAGTGCCCGTGTAGTGCCTGTATATAGTTGTGTGTGTGTAGTGTGTATATGTATAGTGTGCGTAGTGTATAGTGTGTTACCTGTGTGTGTGTTCGGTCTGGTTGTGTTGGTCTCTGAGCTGGGACGGAGCCGAGCCGGTAGTTGTGTGTATTGTGTGTGTGTGTGTGTGTGTGTGTGTACAATGTGTGTTGCCTGGTTGAGTTGTGTGAGTTCGGTCTGGGCGTGTCGGTCTCTGAGCTCGGACGGAGCCGGGCCGGTTCTGATAGTTGTGTGTGTGTAGTGTGTGTATATGTATAGTGTGTGTATAGTGTATAGTGTGTGTGTATAGTGTATAGTGTGTGTGTATAGTGTGTAGTGTGTATAGTGTGTGTGTATAGTGTGTAGTGTGTATAGTGTACAGTGTGTGTTACCTGGCTGAGTTGTGTGAGTTCGGGCTGGGACGGAGCCAGGCCGGTAGTTGTGTGTGTAGTGTGTGTGTAGTGTATAATGAGTGTATAGTGTATAGTGTGTGTGTGTGTACAGTGTGTGTTACCTGGCTGAGCTGTGTGAGTTCGGTCTGGGCGTGTCGGTCTCTGAGCTGGGACGAAGCCGGGCCAGTAGTTGTGTGTGTATTGTGTGTGTATATGTATAGTGTGTGTGTAGTGTATAGTGAGTGTATAGTGTATAGTGAGTGTATAGTGTATAGTGAGTGTATAGTGTATAGTGTGTGTATAGTGTGTATAGTGTATAGTGTGTGAAGTGTAAAGTGTGTGTTATCTGGCTGAGTTGTGTGAGTTCGGTCTGGGCGTGTCGGTCTCTGAGCTGGGATGGAGCCGGGCCAGTAGTTGTGTGTGTTTATGTATAGTGTGTGTATAGTGTGTGTATAGTGTGTGTATAGTGTATAGTGTATAGTGTGCGTAGTGTATATTGTGATACCTGGCTGAGTTGTGTGAGTTCGGTCTGGGCGTGTCGGTCTTTGAGCTCGGACGGAGCCAGGCCGGTTCTGATAGTTGTGTGTGTGTAGTGTGTGTGTGTGTATAGTGTATAGTGTGTGTGTATAGTGTGTAGTGTGTGTGTATAGTGTGTAGTGTGTGTGTGTGTGTGTAGTGTGTGTGTGTATAGTGTGTAGTGTGTGTGTATAGTGTGTAGTGTGTGTGTATAGTGTGTAGTGTGTGTGTATAGTGTGTAGTGTGTGTGTGTGTGTGTAGTGTGTGTGTGTATAGTGTGTAGTGTGTGTGTATAGTGTGTAGTGTGTATAGTGTACAGTGTGTGTTACCTGGCTGAGTTGTGAGTTCGGGCTGGGACGGAGCCGGGCCGGTAGTTGTGTGTGTAGTGTATAGTGAGTGTATAGTGTATAGTGTGTGTATAGTGTGTATAGTGTGTACAGTGTGTATAGTGTATAGTGTGTGTAGTGTACAGTGTGTGTTACCTGGCTGAGCTGTGTGAGTTCGGTCTGGGCGTGTCGGTCTCTGAGCTGGGACGGAGCCGGGCCGGTTCCGGAGGTTGGGGTCTGGGTGGAGGAGAGCTGCTGGGACAGAACCTCCACCATGATCAGGGTGGAGAACATCTTCTGCTCCAGCTCCGCCCTGGAGAGAGCCTGCAGACTGCTGGAGCTCACACTGCAGCACGGGGGGGTACACACAACATTCACCTGTTACCACCTGGATGCAATCTGTGTTTATGATCTCCTTCCTTGTTAAAGATTGGATGCGGTGGAGTCATGTGACTACAACAGGGTTATTGCAGGTTAAATTTAAGACTTCTTAAAACCATTAAAGAGCACATTTTCCAGAGTTTTTCCTCTTTACACCAATCTTAGCTCGAGTTAAACAGTGTGTCCCATTAGACTACACTCCTTGGGAAAGAAAACGTTAACATTTAAGACTTGACTAAATTAAATTTAAGACCTTTGATGGAAATCTGCAATTTTTCAAGTCTTTTTAAGACTTTAAAGGGTCAGTAACCCATCCTTTTTTAGCTCAAATTGAAAAAAAAAATGCTAAAAAAAAATAATAATAGGAGGGATAGTTTGGAAGGGGCACTGGGTGATGTATGGGTTTAGGGGTGGGGCAGGAGGAAGGGCTGAGCAGCTGGTTGGATGTCACCAGGGGGCGGTTTTATTGATTGAGTTTTATAGGTTAGGAAAGGTTTATAAAAACATGGTATGCATCATTAGTTCAAAGGAACACATTTCAGTTATTAATAAAAATATATGGTTTAGGGTTTAGCGGCCTTTTAAATTTAAGATTTAAAATTTCAGACATTTTAAGACTTTTTGAGACACCTCGCAAAAATCCTGTGCACAAACATAGCAGTAAGCTTTAATGTGGGAATAAAAAGTACGTATATATATATATATATATATATATATATATATATTAGAGGTGTGCCAAAAAATCGATTCACATAAGAATCTTGATTCTCATTTACTACGATTCAGAATCGATTTAAAATGTCCCAAAATCGATTCTGAGGGGCGGGTTTTAGACTGATTTTGGGCTGGGTATTTTTGTTGGACCTGGCAACCCTGGGGATAGGGCTTGTCCCTTCAAACGGAGATCTTCCAGACACACACAGAGCGTAGGTGTTTGAGAATCACCGGTAAGATGGCAGAACAAGCACTATATTACATTAGATTAACGTGTAGTTTCAATGTTTTATGGCAGAATGCTTCATAACAAGCATAAAAAAGATCGCTAGTAGTTAGTTTCAGTAACTGTTAGCTAGCTAACTAGCTAACTTTCCAGTTCCACCTTAAATAACGCTACAGGTGGCAGCGGGCTGCAGCATTTAAGGCGGAACGGAAAAATAACAATAAGCTAATCAGAGCTAATTTCAGCTCCTCATCACAGAGGAATTAAGGAATGGACAATATGAATTAATTTCTCCACCTCCTGCCCCCTTTCTGAAGAAATACAACGACCTTAAATTAACTAGTTAATCAGCAGCTGCTCCTGAACTTTAGCGCTCCACTGCTATCATCACATCAGCCCAGCAGCGTCACCTACACACCACCGCTAGTAGCCTGGTAATAAATCAGTGTTATTTATTATTTATTTATTGTTCATTAACGTCATTGTGATATCCCAGTGATTCCTCTGTCACTGAGGACCCACATTCCTGCACATTTTATTGTTTTTGTAACACATTACTTGCTCCAGGACCAGTGTATATTATGGAGGGTTTTTTTTCAATAAGATTCATAAGCCAGTTTTGAATCAAAAATCGATTTTGAATCGAATCGTGGCCCCCAAAATCGGAATCGAATCGAATCGTGAGATAGTAAACGATTCCCACCCCTAATATATATATATATATATATATATATATATATATATTTTTTTTTTTTTTTTTTTTAGTACAGTCCTCTTTCTGTTATACTGTAATTCAGCCTAATATATGGATACCTGTTTCTGAATATCGTACTCTTTTATTACTCTTTGATTTCATGCTAAAACCCAGTAAAAACCAGTTTACCTCCACAGTAGAGGGTCAGTAGAGGTGGAGGCGTCCGACACCTCCGTCTGCTTCACCACCTCCACCAGAGCCGAGGTGTTGACGCTGCGCTCTGCCCGCTGTACGGGCGTGGTCCAGGCGGCGGCGCTGTGCCGCCCCACAGGAGTGGTGCCCACCGCGACAGCGTGGCGCTGGGCTGGCAGCACGGGGGTGGCAGGGGCAATGATTTTCCCCGAGGCCAGAATCAGCAGCTCTGCCATCTGCTGGAGCTGCTGCTGGAGCGGACCCTTACCCACGGAGGAGAAATCCAGAGCGGCAACCTTCTCCTTCTGCCTGACCCCCGCCCCCTTCAGCCCGTCCTGCACCCTGGCGTCTCTGCGGTTGGGTTTTGGGATGGGGGTGGGGGTGAGGGGGAAGGCGGTGGAGTTAAACTGGGGTGGAGGCAGGGGGCTGTCAGGAAGCTCCGGCCACAGACGGCTCTCCATGTTCCCCTCGTCCGGACCCTAAAAACACACACACACACACACATATACATTTAATATATACTAAATATAGATTTATTTTTTAACACTTTAAAATCACAAAAATCAAAGGTAAAGGGAGGGAAAAAAGGAAGAGAGAGTATTTTGTGCATTTTAACACTATATACAGTGAAAAAGGTCTTAACGCCCCGAAGGATTTAAACAGTCACAAAACCAAGATCTCACATAAATATAGTCTATCAAGTCAACCCAGCCGACTTCCAGGTGGAGCTGCAATGATTAGTCGATATAATCGACGATGTTGATTATTTAAATTTGTTGACTACAAATTTCATTGTCGACTAATCGTTAATTTCTAACAGTACAGCATTACACAAAGTGCTGGAGACAGAAGCACAGTGGGAGATGGGTAAATGGTTTGCTCACACAAACTACTTTGCTGTGAAAGTATCATTGTCTAAGCAGACAGTAACAAAGGAAATATATTTCATTACTTTACTTAAATAGGTTTTTGAATATCTGAAAATCTGTCGTTTATTTTGGCTTGTAAGGGCTGGGTGGAGGATCTCTCCCCTCCTTTACCTAGTGGAAAAAAGCACTAGTGTGATTGGCTTCAGTCAAAAATGACCAACATATCCTTTGCCCTTTGCTTACGCCCACTGGTTCTCCGGCCTGCACTAGCGGTATCGTGAAACAAAATGCCAATGCATAACATTTCATAAACAAAACATGGAATTGTATATTGTGCTCTGTGCTCTGATGCACCTCATGCTTTATTACACCTCTAACAAATAATACAGTCTTTTGCACTACTGATTGAATTCTTTTTTTGTTTATATTTTTATTTCTAATTTTTCCCATTTTCTCCCCAATTTACGTAGCCAATTACCCAACCCACTCATTAGGACTCCCCCTATCACTAGTGATGCTCCAACACCAGTAGGGTGAAAACTAGCACATGCCTCCTCTGATACATGTGAAGTCAGCCACCGCTTCTTTTTGAGCTGCTGCTGATGCAGCATTACCGAGTAGCATCACAGCGCTAACACTCGGAGAAAAGCGCAGCGACTCTGTTCTGATACATCAGCTCACAGAAGCCCTGTGCTGCAGACATCACCCTAGGAGTGATGTGGGGATAGAGCGCCATCTACTGTACCCACCCGGAGGGAGCAGGGCCAATTGTGCTCCCTCTGAGCGCCGGCAGCTTGATGGTAAAGCTTCATGAGCGGGGGTTCGAATGGACCACTCGGCTCCCTACTGATTGAATTCTACCTGTAACTCTGCACAATGACCAAAAAGTAGATTCTAATCTAATATTTTCATTAATCTGTGACAGCACATTCTATACAATGTTAAATTCATAATCAGGTACTTAGATCTCTTGCAGGTGCACTTGATAAGAAACGGTTAGAAGTTAATAACATGCCCGTGGTAGGTTGCAGTAGGGTAATCACATTTGTGCGTGAGGGGCAGCATAGTGGAGAAACAGCACAGTGCTTGAAAACTGCTGGTAAGTGGGCCAATGCACGAGATTGGAAGTTATTAGTGGATGTAGGTAGTAAACTGCAGATCCCAGAGTGCATTCTGGTTACAACCTTGAGGCCGGATGTAGTGTTGTACTCTGAAAGTAAGCGGATAGTGTATTTTATAGAGCTGACTGTTCCGTTTGAAGACGAGGTAGATGGAGCTTATGAAAGGAAAAGGCTGAAGTATACAGACTTGGTGGCTGAGGTGAGAGAGCGTGGGTGGCAAGCGTATATTAGACCGGTAGAGGTAGGTACTAGAGGCTTTGTTGCGAAGTCTGCCACAAGACTGCTGTCTGAATTCGGAATTAGAGGTCGTGTGCTAAGGACTGTAGTGAAGGAGTTGTCAGATGTAGCTGAAAGATCTAGTCAGTGGTTGTGGTTCAGAAGGGCTGAGGCTTTGTGGGGAAGGGAGTGAGTTTGTGCTTCTACAGCAAGCTTGGAGGGGGGTGGGTCTGGGACGCCAGACTTCACTGTTGAGCCTTCTGGAGGTGTCGTGGGCCTAATTCAGCGAAACACTGACGAAGGAAGGTGCCTGCCTGATGACCCCTGAGAAGTGCTTGCACTGAAGTTTGTGTTAGAGTTTGGATGAAGGGGATTGGTGTGGTCCTGCTCTTGTAATAATTTGTCTCATGAGTTTTTGTAGACGTCTGAGTACTTGGCAGTTGAGGCACGGACCATGAACATAGTTCGCTATGCTTCTGGATTCTTGTCGAGCCAGTATCAGATGGTAGTGGTTGCTGTGTTCTGCTTGCGCAACTTATAATGTGATTTATTGTGTGTGATTGTGCTCAGGTAAGTGTGTTGTTGCCATAGTTAAAGGAAGTGAGCTTAGATTAAGGAGGGATTCTGTTTGTTCATAGGTTATTTTTTGGTAGGTCTGTTACTTGGCAGTTGAGGCAATGGACCATGAACATAGTGTTAGGCTGTGCTTCTGGATTCTTGTCGAGCCAGTATCAGATTGTGGTGGTTTTGCTATTGTTGTTAGTTGAGTGAGTAGTAGATCCTGGCTGAGCCCTATGCATAACCCCAGCTGTTAGGTGCAGGATTTGTCAATTTCCTGTATTATATTACTTGATATAGATCTGAGTTCTTATCCTCAGCTCTTACCTGCAGGGCGCTGCTGTTGAGAGCTTTGTTTCTGGGAGTTGACGGGTCTTGCAGGGTCAGAGCGCTCCACAGCTGACTGTGTAGAGGAACAGCATCACAGAGACACTCCTGAACACTCTCGGCCCTAAGCACTTCAGAACCAGAGTGGACTCCACTCAGACCCAGAGCACTGTCCCGAACCCCGCTGGCCTCCAGCTCCACAGCAGCCTGAGGGACCTGCAAACTCAGCTCAGTGCTCAGGACTTTAAAGGATTCAGAGTTTTGGGCCGGAACATTTTGCGCACTGGTATTTGCCGGTTCTTGCACACAGTTCTCTGTAGCTATTGCAACATCAGCTTGGGAATGAGATAGTTTGGTATTTTGGGCCAAAATATTTCCAGATTCAGGCCCAAAACTCTCATGATTCACGTACGATGATGATGATGATGATGATTCAGTGTTTCGGGCACTGGTCCTTCCCAATTCAGGCCCAAAATCCTGAGTAGCTGTTCCAACAGCAACTTGGGAACGAGATAATTCAAAGTTTTGGGCAGGCTCATTTTGGGCACTGGTGTTTGCAGATTCTGGCCCAAAACCTTCATTAGCCGTGGGAACAGAAGTTTGAGGTTGAGACGATTCGTTGTTTCGGGTCGGCACACGGTTTTCTTCACTAGGAGAGGAGGATGACTGCTGGTCGCATGTCTCTTGAGCGTGTCGTGGAGAAGAGTTTTCGCTTTGGGCATCAGTGCCAGCTTTAAGTTTAGAGAACGATGACTCAGAACTTTGGGCCAACAAGTTCTGGACCTCAGAGCTTCCAGATTCAACCACAAAATGTTCAATAGACATGCTAACATGAGCGTTCAGCTCAGTTTCTCCCAGTTTCTCCAGCGACTGAGAGTCTGGAATTCCTTCGTTTTCTGCTGGAAGTGGACAGATTTCAGACTGCACTTCCACAGAGTCGTGTGTAAGGAGATAACTCGAAGATCTCAGATCTTCCTTGGCTTCGTTTTCATCATTTGTTGAGGTTGATTGTTGGTTGAGGTTATCCTGACCCTGTAAGGCAAAAAGCAAATAAATCAGATTTACAGTATATAATACTCACAGTGCTACACATCTTTAAAAGCTGAGCCACCTCTGAACTAAAAATTACTATGAAAGTCATTAAAAAAGAGAATAAACTACATAAAATAAGTCCATAATGTCTCATCATAGAAACTGTTACAACTAAAAATAAAGTGATTTACTCTAGTAGTTAATCATCAAAACTGTCTCTAAAAAGATCCATTTGGGGGCCATAATAATATGCAAATATAATATAATATAAAATATTTCCTGATCAGGTGTGAATATATAAATATAATTCTGTCTTATGAGCTTAAATGAATTTGATTAATCAAAGTACTGTTTTAATCAGGTGATTGAGATTAAAGATTTTACATATAAAGCCTAAGAACATAAGAATTGGTCATGTCTCTGCAGAAAACTAAGATTTTATAGTCCTAGTCTGAGTGTGTGTGTGTGTGTGTGTGTGTGTGTGTGTGTGGTGTGTGTTTGTGACTATACACACATCAACCAATTATATCACTGCACTACTTAATTCCTTGTTAAAATACTTGGTAAGTTTTTGATCTTATATCATTTTAGTTAACTTTTTTTAATTTTGCTTTGTTTTCGCTGTCTTTTAACCATTCTTTTATTTATTTATTTCTTGTCTTTTATTGTTTTTTTTTTTACTCCTTTTACTTCTGTTCTTAGTTCTATTTATCCATCTTTATATCCTTCTTATTTATTCTTACCTATGATTTTATGATTTCTACTTAATTTTTATTTTTTATCTTATTTGTTATACGTTTTATTTTAAAATAACTCATATCTTAATAAAATAGTTGGTCTATTTATTCATTTATTTATTCTTTTTCTAAGACAATTCCTTCCCTATGTATCGGCTCAGCTACATCGTAAATGAGAGCCATTCTTAATGTACTTAGAGTTTAAATAAAGATTGATTGATGTCTTTTTTGTCTTGTACCATATCTGTCCAACTTCTATCTTTGCACTAATGTCCTTCTGCACTGGAGATCCAGTCTAACAGTGTTTCATTGCAATGTTCAATCCAGTATCAGAATAATAACAATAGAGTTGAATTGAATTTAGTATATTTATATAAATTCGTACATTTTATAACTGAAGTTGCTTGGGTCTAATCTGCCGCTTGTGTGCATGACTGCGCAAAGTGTGTAGGTGATAAATTAGCGTTAAAAAAAGAATGTGTTCAATTCCAGATTAAATGCATGCATTAACAGCCCCCCAAAAATCACAATTTAACTCTAACTGAAAGCAAAGGTTCTCAAAATTATGTATTCATATCTGAACTTACCTTATTCTCACTATAATAAAGCTGGGATGAATTCTGCTTCTGGTTGGACAGATCCGTGCAACCAATCATCTCCTCAGGAACCAACAAATCCTCTAATTCAGGGTTTAAACTCTGAGATTCACCAGTTTCAGAGCTTTCCAACTGGACAGGAGAGCAATGCTGTAATCTGGAGAGATCTTGAGTCTCAGAGACTGGTTCTGAGGTCGGTTCTGAGACTGGTGAGTTGGTGGGTCCACAGTAAAGATGGTCTTCATGTTTATGTTCAAGAGACAAAGCTCTAGAACTTCCTCCATCATCGTTTTCTTCTTCACTTCCATTAAAACCACTGGAGAAGGACTGTGGGTGACCATCTACAGCCAAGTTCTTTACTTGCATTGATATTTCAGACTCGCTGCACGTGCTGAGTGTATTCTCAATCTCAACCTCCAATCCTGAAAAATTTAACGACTTTAACATAACGTCTCCATGTTCCTCCACTAACTGACCCAAAGCAGCGGAGATATCGGTTCTGGAGAGGTTCTGGACGTGTCTAGCATTAGCAATGGTCTCAGGAGCATCAGGAACTCTGGGAATTGGAGATTTATTTGAATTATCACAGTAGAGATGATCAATATGGCGGCTGGGGGACACTGGAAGCTCTGTAGATTCTTCAGAAAGTTTGGTTTCATTTCCAAAACTCTGGGATGGATCTCCAATTGGTGTTTCTAAAACCAAAACAGACCCATCCTCAACCTCGTCCTCAACCTCAATCTCTCCTCCTGGACACGTAAAGGACTTGAATGTAATGTCTTCACGTTCTATAGACGACAAAACTGCTGAAAAATCAGCGTTTTCCAAATTGGTAGTGTTACCAACAGTGGAGACATCTATGTTGGAGAGGTTCTGGACGTGGCTAGCATTAGCAATGGTCTCAAGAGCATTAGGAACTCTGGGAATTGGACATTTCTTTGAATTATCACAGTAGAGATGATCAATATGGCGGCTGGGGGACACTGGAAGCTCTGTAGATTCTTCAGAAAGTTCAGTTTCATTTCCAAAACTCTTGGATGGATCGCCAAGTGGTGTTTCTAGAACCAAAACTGAGCCAATATCTTGAATAATGGACCCATTCTCAAACTCAACCTCAATCTCTCCTCCTGGACACGTAAAGGACTTAAACGTAATGTCTGAGTGTTCTGTAGACGATAAAACTGCAGAAATATCAACATTTTCCACATATTTGTACTGGCAGTACGGGTGGTCAGCATGTTGGCCGCTGGTCATCATGGTCTCTTGATCTTCTCCATACGTTACAGTCGTGTTATTGAGACTTTCAGGACCCGAATCGTCCTCCAGTGATAGAGCTCCAATAAGAGCAGAGACATCCGACATTTCAGATCCTTCAGAAAGCTCCACCTCTCCTCCCGTACACACCAACGATCTGAACGTAACGCTTCCATCCAAGTTAATCACGGCGGTATCTGTGGGCTCATCTCTTCTGATTGATCCACAAGTAGGGTTCAGGTTCTCAGATTTATTCTGTGTGAAGAAGAGTTTTGAATAACACAATAAGACTCCAAGTAAATCAAACTTCTGTGAAATTAAATTGTCCACTTAGGAAGCAACACTGATTGACAATCAATTTCACCTGCTGTTGTGCAAATAGAATAGACAACAGGTGGAAATTATTGGCAATTAGCAAGACACACTCAATAAAGGAGTGGTTCTGCAGGTGGGGACCACAGACCACTTCTCAGAACCTATGCTGTCTGGCTGATGTTTTGGTCAGTTTTGAATGTTGGTGGTGCTTTCACACTCGTGGTAGCATGAGACGGACTCTACAACCCACACAAGTGGCTCAGGTAGTGCAGCTCATCCAGGATGGCACATCAATGCGAGCTGTGGCAAGAAGGTTTGCTGTGTCTGTCAGCGTAGTGTCCAGAGGCTGGAGGCGCTACCAGGAGACAGGCCAGTACACCAGGAGACGTGGAGGAGGCCGTAGGAGGGCAACAACCCAGCAGCAGGACCGCTACCTCCGCCTTTGTGCAAGAAGGAACAGGAGGAGCACTGCCAGAGCCCTGCAAAATGACCTCCAGCAGGCCACAAATGTGCATGTGTCTGCACAAACGGTTATAAACCGACTCCATGAGGATGGTATGAGGGCCCGACGTCCACAGATGGGGGTTGTGCTCACAGCCCAACACCGTGCAGGACGCTTGGCATTTGCCAGAGAACACCAGGATTGGCAAATTCGCCACTGGCGCCTTGTGCTCCTCACAGATGAAAGCAGGTTCACACTGAGCACATGACAGACGTGACAGAGTCTGGAGACGCCGTGGAGAGCGGTCTGCTGCCTGCAACATCCTTCAGCATGACCGGTTTGGCAGTGGGTCAGTAATGGTGTGGGGTGGCATTTCTTTGGAGGGCCGCACAGCCCTCCATGTGCTCACCAGAGGTAGCCTGACTGCCATTAGGTACCGAGATGAGATCCTCAGACCCCTTGTGAGACCATATGCTGGTGCGGTTGGCCCTGGGTTCCTCCTAATGCAGGACAATGCTAGACCTCATGTGGCTGGAGTGTGTCAGCAGTTCCTGCAAGATGAAGGCATTGAAGCTATGGACTGGCCCGCCCGTTCCCCAGACCTGAATCCGATTGAGCACATCTGGGACATCATGTCTCGCTCCATCCACCAACGTCACGTTGCACCACAGACTGTCCAGGAGTTGGTGGATGCTTTAGTCCAGGTCTGGGAGGAGATCCCTCAGGAGACCATCCGCCACCTCATCAGGAGCATGCCCAGGCGTTGTAGGGAGGTCATACAGGCACGTGGAGGCCACACACAATACTGAGCCTCATTTTGACTTGTTTTAAGGACATTACATTAAAGTTGGATCAGCCTGTAGTGTGTTTTTTCACTTTAATTTTGTGTGTGGCTCCAAATCCAGGCCTCCATTGGTTAATAAATTTGATTTCCATTGATGATTTTTGTGTGATTTTGTTGTCAGCACTAGGGCTGGGGCGACGCGTCGACATAATCGACGTCATCGATTACGAAAATACATCGATTTGCATAACGTGCGTCGGCGCGTCGTAAATATGTTAATTAACACGGTAACATAGAAGCATAGAACTATTATTTAATTAAAATGATTTTTAAGAACAGCTAAACACAGTTCTGCAAGTCAAACGCGGAGGAGTTCACGTGCGAGAGAGAGAGAGAGAGAGAGACACACACACACACACAGAGAGAGAGAGAGACACAGACATAATTCTGCAGCTCCCTCAGTGTTTTCCGCCGTATTTTGCGGCTAGCGCGAGCGCTTACAACTGACACCGCGGACCGCGAGGTGCAGCCGCGCTTGTGCCGAATCCGACTCTCTGCTGAATCTGACTCCCGCTTAGCGGACAGAATCGGCACAACACCCCCGCTGTAGAACTGCGGTAGTGAAAACGGCTACAAAAAACCACCAGCGGGCATCTAAAGTTTGGGAGCATTTCACGCAAAAGGGCAACAATGTGGTCCTCTGCCATATGTGCAAAAGGAGCACTATAGCGCAAACATCCAGGAGCACTATGTCAACAGGGTCACACAGTAAGTTACCGTTTACATCAGGGTCTCCGCGGGTGTCCTTAAAAAGACTTAAGGCTGTCTACCAAAGGTTTTAAACCTGCCACAGGCAGAAATTATACATTTTTGGTTTATATTTGTGCATGGCATTTCGCAGTTTCCAGAAAAAGTAGCATTATTCATAAGTTCAGGTGTTTAGCTAAGCTAGCTGCCTTAAGTTATTTTAGCTAGCGCCGTCGGCGCTGCGGTGTTACACCGTTTTCTGTCACCGTCGGAATTTTGTGACCAGTGCTCACGGTTATGAGCGTTCATTGGCAAAACGGAAGCTTTCTATACCTACACCTTACCCTCAGCCCTAAACTTAACCGTTTTGGCCAGTCGGGGTAAACATTAGAAACGAACACGTTTCGAATCGGCCAGTGCACAGGTCTGCTGAGAACTACTTGCCCGTGGTCACAAAATCTAGCGGTCACAGAAAACAGTGCAACACACGGTTGTGGTGTATGGGAGCTTATCCATTTTTAGCGTTATAGATCTAAACAACGTGCTGTACATGTAAGTGATTATAAGTGTGGGGTTTGGTTTAGTAGGCTTGTGTTGCTGTTGTTGTTATTATATATAAATATAGTATTTTATCGTTTGCTTTAAAACGTAAAATAATAATTATTTAAATATGTTTCTCAATAAATAGATTAGTCGACTAATCGAAAAAAATAATCGTTAGAATAATCGTTTAAAAAATAATCGTTAGGGACAGCCCTAGTCAGCACATTCAACTTTGTACAGAACAAAGTATTCAATGAGAATATTTCATTCATTCAGATCTAGGATGTGTTATTTGAGTGTTCCCTTTATTTTTTTGAGCAGTGTATATATAAAAATATACAGTATATATATATATATATATATATATATAAAAGAAAATACTTCAGAATGCAGGTTTTTGACTGAAAATTGAGTAAACGAGTCACAGAAGAAACTTTGAAGAAGTTATTATTACTATTGTTTTCCACAATTCATCACAGATCCTCACTGGAGAGCGATGATGCTGTAGTTCCTTTAAAAACGGTAGGATTTATTTCTAGATAAATATATGATTTATCTCACTGAGTGTTTGTATGAAAAGGGCTAGAACTCAGTCCTCGGCAGAATGTTTAAAACATATGCGCGGGTTAGTCTGTGGGAAGCGCTGGTAACCAAGGTAAGATGGATAAACACTTCAGAAATGAGTAGTGTTTTCAGATATTTTAGATTAAAAAAATAATTAAATGTCTGTATGTAAAATCGTGATTTCTCAATTTTGAAAATCGCATTAAAAAATTTGAATTAACAAAATGAATCGTTAAATTCGCCTAGCACTAGAACACAGGATTATTCAGATGGGATTTACTTCCAAATTTATTTATTATTCCATTTATTTCCAAATGTAGCAAATTTTATTGTCTTTATTCAGAGAGATGACAACATTCAATGTATTCATGTTTGGCAACATGACTAGATATTACTCTGTATTATTAATCTGTATATACCTAAGAGAAATGATAGAGCAAGGCATCTCCATGATTTCCCAAATAGATTCAATTTAGGTAGTTATCACATCTTCTCTGAACTTAAAATTGATTTTAGAAAATTGAAAACCTTTGGAATATAATCAAGTGTGTAAGACTGGTGGAGGAGAACATGATGCCAAGATGCATGAAATTAAAACTGTGATTAAAAACCAACCAGGGTTATTCCACCAAATATTAATTATTTCTGAACTCTTAAAACTTTATGAATATGAACTTGTTTTCTTTGCATTATTTGAGGTCTGAAAGCTCTGCATCTTTTTTGTTATTTCAGTCATTTCTCATTTTCTGTAAATAAATGCTCTAAATGAGAATATTTTTATTTGTAATTTGGGAGAAATGTTGTCTGTAGTTTATAGAATAAAACAACAATGTTCATTTTACTCAAACATAAACCTATAAATAGCAAAATCAGAGAAACTGATTCAGAAACTGAAGTGATCTCTTCATTTTTTACAGAGCTGTTTATCAGAATCCCCTGAAAATCTCCTAAAAATAAGATCCAGCCTGTGTGAATGTCTCCTATCGTATACTTTGTTTTGATTAGAGTCAGATAGGAACCAACTTTCAAAATATTTTGCAGAATGTGCAGAAGAAATGGGCAGTACAGCATGCAGGGGATCAGGAGCCTTACCAATAAGAAGCATAAATGGAGAACATGATAAAAATAATTGTGACTTATCGACTTACTGAAAAAAAGTAACTAGTAATCTGTTTTTAATGGGATAGAAAATAAAACACATATATTGGGGAGAGTATAAAAATAAACACTGCATTAGGCATCAGACACTATATTCATAACAATCACAATAAGTTTGTGAGGGAGTTTTTTTAGAGGCTTTTAACTCTTTAGATGTATTAGATGTAAAATAAATCAGATATTGATCATACCTCAGTCTGATCTGTGTTCTTCTCCTGCTGAATCAGAGTTTTAACGCTCTGTATTTTCTGCTGCTGCTGATTTTCGTTCTGTAGCTCCCGCAGTGGAGTTCTCTCCAACCTCATCAGAGACTGCTGTTAACACAATAAACACACTGTAATCATTCATTTATCCTCTAATAAACATAAACTAACACTTTAACAATAAACACACACTGATCATTACTTTATACTGTATGAACCTGTGTTTTTCTTAACAAATAAATAAACACAAATACAATCACAGTACTGACCTGTCCTCTGGGAGTCGACATGGCTCCTGGTTAAAGAGAAATCTTCTGTAAATAAGAATAAAATAGCATTTAAATCACAAGCCAGACAGAAACATTAGGAGTTTGTCAATACATATAAAATCTATTTTTTATTTTAAAAGCATAAAAATACTACACTAATCTAAGCATTTTGGGAACAGTAGCAATATACTTATTGTATATTGTATATAAGTACTAAACCCAACCAGAGAATTACAGGTTATTTTAGATTTTTTAAATTCAATTCAATTAACTCCAGGTTAGCAAAATACTAATAAATGATTGGAGTAAAACAAATGGCATTTTATTAGGTACACATTATCAATAACCCAGAAAATATAATTTTTTTTGTTTTTCTTTGTATTTAGCAGCAAAGAAGTTGTAAAAATATATATTGACATGGCAGAAAACACTGTGAGTGAAAACTGTGCAGTGAGACTTGTGACCACGTGTACACTGATGTTGATGCTAAAACTAAGAATATATTGGGCAGTCCCAGTAGTATAATAATAAGAAGAAGAAGAAGAAGAAGAAGAAGAAGAAGAAGAAGAAGATACTGCAATTATCAATTACAAATATATATTGCATTCTAAAATTATGACTAACAATATATCGCCCAGCCATAACCTTGACAATCAAAGACCTCCCAGCTACCAACAGGAGCTGGGTGTGTCAGCAGGGTATTAAATAAATGCATCAGAATATTTACCATTATTCTGGAGACTAATCTTTTACTCCATTCCATTTAAAAATAATTGGTGGTCTCAGGATTTCTGGTTAAAGCGAACTAACAATAAACAACTACAGTTTATCCTCGTTCTCAACTTAACTTTACTTATAGAACAGTTTGAAAGCAACAACAGATAAAACCAAGTGTTGTACATATATAATTATAAAGCAAACACAAACAAAAAGAACAGTAAAAATAATTAATGAAACAAATAAAAAAGTAAAAAAAGTAAATAACCTACCAAAACAAAATCAAATCTCATTTTGGGTCAAAAGCCAAGACAGTTAGGTGTGCCTAATGGGTAGGGTGTTCCATTATGTTTATACAGTACCAGTCACTGTAAAACATGGTGGTGGCAGCATCATACTCTGGGGCTGACTGGTTTGGACACACCTCTTCTCATTCAGTGTGTTTTCTCTCTCTTTACGATTTTTTTTTGTAAGTTTAATATTAAAGACTCTATTAAAGCTTTACAGGAACACATGCTGAATTATTTTTTAAAATAAACCAGAATTAGTATCAGATGCATGTTTGAGTTCAGATCTGCAGACTCTTTGTGAGATTTTAGTATTTTAGATCTCAGTATCTTCATGAGGGAGAGTCACCTGGAATAGTTTCATGCTGTGAAGCTCCAGCTCATCCCAATTAAATCACCTCAAATCACCATCTCAGTTCATCAGCTTTAGATCAGGAGATTAATGTGGAGGAAAAACACTTTTATACTCTTTACTACAGAATTACAAATCCCTTTAATCGCTTTTATATCTTTAATACTAATCTGGAATGTAGAAAATACATTAAATAAAGAAAAACACTGAAAGAGAAGATGTGTACAGACTAAACACTGGTACTGTATATTAGTAATAGATTAGTTATGTTAGTATGAGCTTTTACTTTACTGAGAGCTGCTGCTGCTATAAACAGTTAATCTGACAGCCTGTTCACTAGCGGCTGACTAGGTCACAAAACTCCACATTTTAATATATTACAGTATTAAATACACAGCCCGCAGATACACTACAACTTTAAACACTCTTACCTTCTATCCCCGGTGTTTTTAACGCTTTAATTCCGGTTTAATTCCCACTTTAATCCGGTTATTTTACACTGTTTTTAGCATCGCTGCTCCAACCGCCGCCACCGCTGTTCAAACTCCGGCTGCTCTCACCCGATTGGTTGAAACCGTCCGCGCGTCATGGCTGCCGTTAAAAGGAGGCTCCGCCCACAGCGCCCTCTGCCGTTTATTTACCATTAATACCCATATTTACATCCAGCACATAATAATATAATAATATTATTCATAATAACAATAAAAATAACTGGTATCTCCATTTGTGTTTATTTTTTACTTTACTACATGTTTTACACCCAAAAACTCTCCCTTACTCTGTATCAGAATGTCCAGAAAAATTAAAATTAGATATATGTTAGATAATTACCTGAAATAAACTATTTTTAGCATATTCCACCGAATCATTGTCCCCAGGAAATTACATGTATAAATATGCACACAAAATAACTGTAAAATGCATTTAATTACTAAACATATTGTCTTGTACTTTGATATTATTGCAAAAGTAAGATATATAATTTTAACAAAACATATTCGGTATACTTTTCCAGTTGCGTTACTTTTTAACTTTACTACATATATATTTACTACACAAATTTCTAAATGAATGAACCAATAGAAATTAGCCAAAATTACCTGAAAAAAACTCTTTTTACACTGACTTCCATTAAAAGTTAAGAGGTTTTGTAAAGCTGCTGTTTTGGAGATGTTTTTCATTGGACAGTTATCATTATACACAATCTCAAAAATACACACAAACAGAAAGCATGATGGTTTTTAAAATAAAAAATATACACATGGAAGCCTAATTTCAGCAGATTTAAAAGTATTAAAAGTCTTATCATTTATTCAACTTATTTTGACTCAAAACAATGACTTTCATTGTCTAACATTCTTTCTTGAAATAATCAAATATCCAATAAATTATGCAACGAAATTAAGTTTGACACAGTACACCAATATGCAAAGAGAAAAAAAGAATTGAAATGGAAATTAGAAATTATAGATATCAAATAAATAATTATTAAAAATATATTTATACAGTGCCATGAAAATGTATTTGCCCCCTTACAGATTACATTTGTTCTTGCATTTTGTCATTCTTTCATTTTTCAGATTATAAACAAAGGGTCAGACAAATATAACCTGAGTAAATATAAAAAGCCGTTTTTAATTTATTAAGGGAATAAATATATCCAAACCAACCTGAACCTGAAGTAATTGATTGATGATCCCCAGGACTTTAGGGAAAAAAATTGTGGACTGACAAGGCATAAGTGGAACTGTTTATATTACATCTGACTTAAAACTAACACAGAATTTCAGAAAAAGAACATCAAACTAAAAGTCAAACATGGTGGTGGTAGTGTGAAGGCCTGGGATCCATGGGAACCATGAATCCAGCTGTCTCTCATTAAAAACTGAAGGAAAACTGAAGGAGAACATCCAGCCATCAGTTTGTGACATTAAGCTCAGGTGTACTTGGGTTCTGCAGCATGACAATGACCCGAAGCACACTAGCAGATCCACCTCAGAATGGCTCAAAACATAAATAAATAAAAATGAAAGTTTTGGATTGGCCCAGTCAAAGTTTGATTGAGATGATGTGTATTTTCATTAAACCCTTTAGAAATTAAGCTTTTATTAATTGTAAAAAACATTAGGTTTATAACTTCAATGCTAATCTAAAGAAGTCCCAAACTAAAAGTGTTCGCAAACTTTTGTCAAAAATTTCAAACAGCTCTACAAAGCTAGAACCGTGATAATCGGTATATTCATAGAACTTGCACCTTTCCAAGCCAACTAACTTAAAATTATTATTATTCTCATTCCCCCTTTTTGTTAAATGCTACTTCTCCTACAGCTTTTGCCGTAGAAATAGGCAATTTTGCAGGATGAATGGCCTATACGGAATTACATTGCTTGGAACAATACATTGTATGTTTTTCTTACAGTGGGGCATTTTTAGGCTTGAACATTTCCCCGAGTTCCCTGCAGGTAAAGAACCTTCTAGAATTTTCCGACGTGTATTCCAAACTTTCATTTATAATATATTAGCTTTAATGCTAATTGGTGGTGTATAGGCTTCCATTACTTGTTAGCTACATTAGCATCATAGCACCAGTGTTATTTGGGGGTTACAGCTTGTTTTGGTTAGTAGATAATTTAGCTTTATAGCTCAAATCCTAACCTAAAGCTAAAGCTAAAGCTGGGGGTAAAACTATGGTGTGGATGCTCATTTGTTTATTTTATTTCATTTTATAGAGATTGATTTCTCCAGCAGTTTTTCTGGGTTTCTGTTCTCCGCCCATTCTGAAGTTTTCCTGAGCAGTAACTCTGGTGCTCCTGCCCTTCGTTGGCCGGATCACAGGGATGGCTGCCAGGGTACAGCGCCTCCTGCAGGTTCTCATCATCTTCTCCACCTGCAGGGACTCATCCAGAGCCCCGAGAGACATCTTCCTGCTCTTCTTCCGGCCCAGAACCGGAGACCTCTCGGCCCCAGGGAACCGGCGCCGGCGGCGCCTCGGAGCTGGAGGTCGGGGCTGGGCTTTAGGCCTGTAGGAGGGGCTGTTCTGGACCTGGAGGGTCTCCATTAGAACCCTGAAGTCCAGTCTCCAGTTTCTCGGGGTGAGTGGAGGAGAGCGTCCATGTGTAGTTCTCTCATTAGCATTTACTGATCTCTGAAGGTCTTTGGGTTCTAGATTTCTTTGGAGAGACTCCCGGTTTATGTTTTTTGAGGTGGTTGTCCGTGGCTGTAAGTTTTTGGACATGTCTGGTTCTGGGTTCTGGACTGAAGGAGAGCTTTCATCTCCACTTTTTATTTCTGTTTTATCTTGAACCTTCTCTAACACCACTTTAAAAGCCACTTTGGACGCACCTCTGAAAGCTGGTTGGTGTTGTGGTTCCAATTTTCTTTGAACTGTTTCTTGGCCTGGTTCTGGATTCTGGATGTGAGGAAAACCTTGAACTTTGGACATTAATTTGGGATTTGTTTGGTGTTGTACAGCCAGTGTTCTTTGAATAGTTTCTCGGCTTTTCCAGAGATTTTTGGACAACGTTCTGTATGGAAGTCGGGTTGTAAACTCACCATATTGGCCTGGTTCTGGATTTTGGACTGGAGGAGAAAGCTCCTGCTTACTGGTGTCTTTCTTTGGTGCATCTTTTGAAGCTGGTTGTCGCTTTGGACCCAGTGTTCTTTCAATGGTTTCTTGGCTCATTCGCTTCTTTTCCGAGAGGGTTTTGTATGGAAGTGGGTTTGTAAAGACACCATATTGGTCTGGTTCTGGATTTCGGGCTGAAGTAGAGCTTTCTTCTCCACTTTCTGTCTCCTTCTTACTGCTGGTGGACTTAGAAACCGTTTGTGGACCTTGGTGCTTTCTTTGGTGAACGTTTTCTTTGATTTTCCAAAGCTTTTTGGGCAATGTTCTGTATGGAAGAGGGTTTCTAAACACACTATTTGGGCCTGGTTCTGGATTTTGGATTGAAAGAGAGCTTTCATCTCCACTTGGTACCTCAGTCTTACTGTCCTTTGTCTTCAGTAAAGCTTTGGTAGATGGTTGGTGTTGTGGTTCCTGTGGTTCCTGTATTTTTTGGTCAGTTGTTTGAGGATTCTGAGTGCAGGAGTT